>NC_142804.1:64676424-64976424 GCF_049724085.1 Artemia sp. Qi Xiang Cuo
AGTAATTTAAAGTCTTTTATTGATGAAAAATCAAATTGAAATTACTGTTTGGGCTTAACTTTAAAATCCCTGTGCCCAATTGACTTGGCTTACTCAATCAATTTTCGAGCACCTGGTCTTATTTCCATTTGCTAATTAAATTTCTTTTGTCGAATCAAATTTGTCAATATTCAATTTTTGCCCATGATGATGGGTAGTAAGACCAAAAACGGACAATCCACATATTAAAATACTGCACATTCCATGTCTATAACAAATTAACTATGTGCATCTGACCTCCTGGCTATCAAAAATAATTTGATATCTAATAATTAGCGCAATAGTACAAGCATCTAAACATTGAAGGAGCCTTTTAGGTTAAACGCAAGTTAAATACTAAAAAATAAGGGTATATATATATATATATATATATATATATATATATATATATATATATATATATATATATATATATATATATATATATATATATATATATATATATATATATATATATATATATATATATATATAAAATACAAGAAATAATATCATAAGGTAGCATGTTCTTATTTTTTCAAAATGATTTTTTTTTCTAAGTTAAATTGGGTAGCCAGAACTATGTGTAATATTTTTACAGCACTTGCTTATTTTTGTCTTAGTTGAAGAAAAACATACTACCTTATTTAATTAACATCCATGAAATAACTTTGGGTTCATATTGTGACAAACTTACCGTAAAATAATAATAAAGAAAATTCAATTATTTTCTTTAATCTTGAGAACAAGCAAAACAGCCAAGTTTCATATAAAGGTAACCTCAAAAAGAGCAAATTTCCTCACAAAAGAAGCACATGCAGCATATTTGAAATATTTACGAGTCATAAGACATATTAAAAAGCTTCAATTTGTTCATTTTCCTCAGATATTTCAGCTATTCTAAAACAAAGGGTTCAGAAGTAAATAAACAGTAATTTCTTTATCTCTGTTTTATTGAGTGCTTGTCCTTTTTCTTTACTTAAGTCCATAATTTTTAACCACCCACGAAAAAACTAATTTATACATCATAGTCATCATTTAGATGGAAGGCTGAGCCCCTTCCCCAGCTACTCCAGTAATAAATCATTTAGAATAAATATTAGCTGCCCAATTATAATTTTTTTTTCTTTGTTATTAGCTAGAGAAATAATGAGTATGGTTCCCAGTGCAACAAGAAATAAACAGCATTAAATAAAAATTAGACTTTTTGTTCTAAATAAGTGACAATTAACAGCAAAAATGATAAAAAAATTAACTTTGTATTTTTTTTCTGAATAGGGTCAACCAGTATTTTTAGTGAATTAAATTCTGTACAATCATCATCAATTTGGAGAAAACGTTAAATGTTGGATGGGAAAATGTTGGAAAAGCTTTAACAAGAGGCATTATTTAATAAACTATCCTATGTTTGCAATCAATTTATATTATTGAAGTATAATTCAAATTATACAGCAATTTGCACAAGGTTCTAGTGCTAATTTGTGTTTATTATGTCTATTTTAAACTTGTACAGAAAAGAGCTTGATCGAGCAAGAAGAGCCGTATCCAGCCATAGAGCCATAGAGCCATAGAGCCAGCCATTAAACTCCGGTGAAGAAACAGCTCGAGCACTTGCACTTGCCACAAGTCAATCAAATTATGTATTTCAGTTCATTTTATTTAACATCAAAAATACATTTAACTAATGTTCCAATACCTGCCCCAAGAAAGATACAAAAAAGCACTTGCGACTGGGTGGGTACATACAACTCATTTACTAACTAATAATTAACTATAAACAAAGGAGCGACAAATAACAAAAAAAGCACTTGCGACTGGGTGGGTACATATAACTCATTTACTAACTAATAATTAACTATAAACAAAGGAACGACAAATAATAAAAAAAGCACTTGCGACTGGGTGGGTACATATAACTCATCTACTAACTAATAATTAACTATAAACAAAGGAACGACAAATAATAAAAAAAAGCACTTGCGACTGGGTGGGCACCATTACAACCGAGTAGGACTTTGGGACCGCGGAGGTAACTTTGGACCAAAGCTGAAAAAAAAAAAAGATATGAATGGCTTGGGACTCCAAAAATCTGAGAAGCTAGCAGTTCTCAGTTTTTTTTCTCAATCAAGAAGGTTCATAAGGTAAAGTCTTACACCAGTTACTTTTGAATTTGCTCAAGTTGTTTGGCTTAAAAAAAAAATGTGTTACAAGTGAAGTTTTGGCAAATTTTACTTCCTTTTGGAAATTGCATCAGCTCTGGACTTATCAATTGACTGGTGTTATTTTTTTTCAGGTCAGCGTGTTCCTGGACATCCTGTCAGCAAAAAAACTCAAAGAAATCAATCCTATCACTGAATGAGGACCAGTGAGAGAAGAAAATCTGGAAATGATCATTTCCAGAAGTCAAAATGTGGGTAACTTTGTACTAACACAACCTTTAGCTAACATTTGCCTTTTCTTTTTAGGTTAAGAGCTGAATATGCCCCGCAAGCACAAAAGACAGCCAGGAAGTCGGAGGTATGTTGACTATAGTACAGAAACCCTTGAAAAAGCATTACGCAATAAACAGCACAACTATATCACGACACACGATGCACCTAAAAAGTACTAAACACCCCGAAGCACCCTGATGAACAAGCTTCATAAGCAGCATACTGGTAAAATTGGTAGCCCAACCAAGCTGGTTGCCCAAGAAGAAAGTTATTTTTTGTCCATACTGTGATCACTCTTGTCAGAGGCAGGTTTTCCTCTTGATCGCTGTGACCTCTGCTATCTAGTGAAGGCATATTTGGACAGGACTGGGAAGAAAGTGAGGCGATTTAAAGGACAATCTTGCCGGGAGAAGAGTGGACCCGGGAGTTTCATCTTCAGACATGACGAGTTAACTGAACTATTTGCAAGCAATATAAAGCACAAAAGAGCGCAGATCAGGACTCGAAGCGCTCAACAATTACTTTTTGACCACCTTTGAAAAGGAATTAGATGGCATTCCACCAGGTAATATAATCAATTTTGACAAAACAAACTTAACCAACGACCCAGGCTCCAAAAAAAAATTCTGACAAAAAAGAGGTTCAAAGTACCCAGAGCTGGGTGCTAAATTCTGTCAAAAGCCTCATCAACGATCATGATAACAGGGACAGCTGCTGAGTGAACTGCCGCCACCTCTATGTGATTTACAAAGCGAGGGGATGTGGACATCCTGGGTTGAAGGAGGACCAGCCGGTTCTCGATATAATCGCACCAAGTCTGGTTGGATTGACCTTTGACTTGCTTTGAAGACTACTTTCTTCGGCTACTCATGCCAGTCTTCAAAGAAAAAGTCAGCAGCAGAAAAGTTGTCATCTCTGACAACCTTTCATCCCACATCAGCGACGATGTTCTCAAGGCTTGCAAAGAGAACAACATTGCATTTATCTTCACTCCCGCCTAATTCAAACGCATCTGATGCAACCCTTAGATGTCGCATATTTCTCGACCAATGAAAATGAAATGGTGACAAACACTTTGGAGGTACAAAACCAAAATGGATGCTCGTCAGTTGGCATACCAAAGGCTGATTTTCCGAAATTGCTGAAGAAATGCAGTGTCTTGAAGAAGGAAATGTAACATAAAATATGACAAGTGGTTTTAAAAAGTGTGGAATATATTCTCTGAACAGAAACGAAGTTCTTCAGCGCCATCCCTCATGATTTAATGCAGAAACAACCAACACGACTCAAGTGTTGAACGATACTGTGATAGACTATCTGAAGGAGCTAAGGCACGGACATGAGTCAGCAAAGACTACGAAACGAAAAAAGGTAAACGTCCCTGCTGGAAGAAGCTATTCGGTTGAAGATATTACCAGTACAGGCGGGATGTCCAATGAACAGTCTGGTGATAGCTCTGATGAAGAAGAGCTTCTCAGAATATTAGAAAAACAGGGCAAGGAAAGTTGTACAAAAAGCGGGAAGAGCAATTCCAGTGATACAACTAATGGTCTGAACCAGAATCTGCAACCGAAAGTGGAAATTGTGTTCCAGTTTGTTCTATGAAGGGGAGAGAATTCCTGGCATGATCATTGAAGAAAAAGAACAGAAGTTTCAAAATCATGTCAATGCAAATGGTCAGACCCAATATTTGGAAATGAGCCTGACCGTGACAATATTGAAGAATACCCAGTGACTGAGCATTCTGAAAATACTCAAAGAGCCAGAGCCAGCTCCTGGTGTGTCTTCAACTAGGCTGGACCAGATTTATATTTCAGTGGACTTCCCCGAGATTGTTTCTGTTCTTCAGTCAAATTTTATTTAGCTTAGTTTGCGTTTTTATATGTGAAGATGAGAAGTTACTTTAATCCCAAAGTTCCTGAATCAATGCCAAATTTATACTATAATTTTTTTTTTAAATAAAGTTTGTGGACCAAAGTAAACCCTGTTTACACACGTCTTTGGTTTCTCATTAGCAAGATACGCTGGTGCAATGTCACCCCGACCATTGGGGTGAGATTGGACGGCAAACAATTTAAAAAAAAAGATAGGAATAAAATCAAAAAATTTTTTTTCATTACTTCATATTTTCTAGACTTAGTTGCACCTTTTCTGAAATTTTTAGCTGTTTCTGTCAAAAATTAGAGAATTTGTGAACTAAAAACCCCAGAAAGTGGTAAAAAGTCTACTCAGTTTACAGTACATACAACTCATTCACTAACTAATAATTAACTATAAACAAAGGAATGACAAATAATAAAAAAAGCACTTGCGACTGGGTGGGTACATGTAACTCATCTACTAACTAATAATTAACTATAAACAAAAAACCGACAAATAATAAAAAAAAGCACTTGTAACTTGTTGGGTAAATATACCTAATCTACTAAATAATAATTAACTATAAAAAAAGGATGAATAAATAACAAAAATAGCACTTGTGACTGGGTGGGTACATATAATTCATTTACTAACTAATAATTAACTATAAACAAAGGAGCAACAAATAATAAAGAAGCACTTGCGACTGGGTGGGTACATACAACTCATTTACTAACTAATAATTAACTATAAACAAAGTAACGACAAATAATAAAAAAAGCACTTGCGACTGGGTGGGTACATGTAACTCATCTACTAACTAATAATTAACTATAAACAAAAGAACGACAAATAATAAAAAAAAGCACTTGCGACTGGGTGGGTACATAAAACTCATCTACTAACTAATAATTAACTATAAACAAAGGATCAACAAATAAAAAAAAAAGCACTTGCGACTGGGTGGGTACATATAACTCATATACTAACTAATAATTAACTATAAACAAAGGAACGATAAATAACAAAAAAAGCACTTGCGACTGGGTGGGTACATACAATTCATTTACTAACTAATAATAAACTATAAACAAAGAAACGACAAATAATAAAAAAAGCACATGCGACTGGGTGGGTACATATAACTCATCTACTAACTAATATTTAACTATAAACAAAAAAACGAAAAATAATAAAAAAAAGCACTTTTAACTGGTTTGGTACATAAAATTCATATAATAAATTATAATGACCTAAAAACAAAGAAGCAACAAATAATAAAAAAAAGCACTTGCGACTTAGGGGGTAAATAAAACTCATTTACTAACTAATAATTAACTATAAACAAAGGAGAAACAAATAATAAAAAAGCACTTGCGACTGGGTGGGTACATACAACTCATTCACTAACTAATAATTAACTATAAACAAAGGAGCAACAAATAATAAAAAAGCACTTGCGACTGGGTGGGTTAATACAACTCTTTCACTACATAATAAGTAACTACAAAAATATGAATTACAAATAATAAAAAAAGCACTTGAGACTTGGTGGGTACATACAACTCATCTAATAACTAATAATTAACTATAAACAAAGAAACGACAAATAATAAAAAAAGCACTTGCGACTGGGTGTTTAAATGCAACTAATTTAATACATAATAGACAAATATAAAAAAAAAAGCAACAAATAATAAAAAAAAGCACTTGCGACTTGTTGGTTCCATGTAATTAAGCTAATAAAAAATAATGATCTACCAACATAAGAACGATAAAAAATAAAAAAAGCCCTTGCTACTGAGTGGGTACATAACTCATTCACTAACTAATAATTAAATATAAACAAAGGACAAGAATAAAAAGCACTTGCGACTGGGTGATAAGTAACTCATCTACTAACTAATAATAACTATAAACAAAGGAACGACAAATAATAAAAAAAGCACTTGCGACTGGGTGGGTACATATAACTCATCTAATAACAAATATTTAAATATAAACAAAGAAACTACAAATAATAAAAAAAGCACTTGCGACTGGGTGGTTACATACAACTAATCTACTAACTAATATTTAACTATAAACAAAGGAGCGACAAATAATAAAAAAAGCCCTTGCGACTGGGTGGGTAAATATAACTCATTCACTACCTAATAATTAACTATAAACAAAGGAGCGACAAATAATAACTAATGAAAAAAATGTTATGTCTTAAATTGTATTAGAATGTTGTATTATGTATCTTGTACAATGTATTATGAATGTGAAAAGTGCAGTTAGAAGCCAAAAGGAGCCCGTTTAGGATTCCAGGAGCTTTTTTTTAAGAAGAAGAAGGAATACACTGAACACAAAAAAACTAGAACAAAATATTTGTTTTGAAAATAAATTACATTTTCAAAGCCTTGTCACATATTTGTCAAGTAAAACTTGTTTAAGAAGATAATATAAGAAGAAGAAAATTATTTAAGAAGAAGAAGGAACACACTAAACACAAAAAAACTAGAGCAAAATGAATTTTTAGAAAGCAAACTACGTTTTTAAAGCCTTGTCACATACCTGTCAAGTAAAACTTGTTTAAGAAGATAATTTAAGAAGAAGAAAATTATTTAAGAAGAAGAAGGAACACACTAAACACAAAAAAACTAGAGCAAAATGAATTTTTAGAAAGCAAACTACGTTTTTAAAGCCTTGTCACATACCTGTCAAGTAAAACTTGTTAAACTTCCTTGCAAGCTTCAAAACTTCACTATACTGCAAAGAACAGAGAGGATCTGGATTATACATTCCTCCAAGTGCAAGACTTACAGACGGTCTTATATCAGTGACTAGAGATTCTGAAGAGTAGGGAAGATTCAAATGACCGTGAGAAGTCCCATTAGAATCTTCATTCACTTTTGGTGATGAGTAAGGCAAGAGATCTGAGCAATGTAAATTTTGTGCAGCTTGTAAAGTGGCCATACTAGCAATTTACTTAACACCTCTTAGACAAGTCAGTCCTGGAATTGCATCATATACTTTAATTCGAATAATCTCTAACATAGGTTGACTCAGTCAATGTTTTAGGAAGCTTCATATGATTGGTTGAGAGAATCTGAAACTGTCAAGATATTGTTTTTTAAGCTTGATTTTCACAAATTGTGCAACAAAGTGGGGACATTTCGACTATGTTAAGGCATGTCTGCTAATTTAGTAACATTTTAGTGTTCTTGTTGATAGAATTCCAAATTTTTAAAGAGTTTGTGATAACAAACTGTAATTACAGAAGAACTCGGCCCAATAGCAACCAAAATTCTAAAAAACAGAATTTTGACAACAATAGATACATCAAAAGAATTGGCTTTACACGCAGATTCCAAATATATAAGATACATTAAGTTTAATGTTATCTTTTCAAAAGCTAAGAGCTTGAGAAAATTTGCCTAATTTTCAAAAAAAGGGGGGAAATACCTCCCAAATGTCAAGGAATCTTATTGAAAATTGCACCATCAAATTCAGCATATCAGAGAACCCTTGTAGAGCTTACTAAACACAAGCGCAATGGGAGCTTACAAGTTCCCATTTTTAAAAATGCAGACTTTTGTATTTTTTTGCCAGATTCTTCTGGCAAAAAAATACAAAATTGATGCATGAGATTATTGATGCATGTTTGCTTGTTGTTTTTTTTTCTTTGTTCTTCCCAGGAGTGATCATATCAAACCAATGGTCCTAGCAGATTGGGAGTGGACTCATGGGAACGGAAATTAAAAGTTCTAGTGCCCTTTTTAAGTGGCCGCAAAAATAGGAGGGCAACTAGCCAACTCCCATGCCCATTTTCCCCCTAAATCCTCCAATAAATTTTTTTACTAGCCATTTTGTTCAATATAGTTGAAAGGTCCAATAACTATGCCTTTAGGGATGAAAAGACTCCCCACAGCCCCTGGAAGAAGGGCCGCATGTTATGAAATTTGCCCATTGTTTACAAATAGTATTTGTTATTGGGATGCACACAGACATTTTCAGGGGGGAGGTACAGGGATGGATTTTCTACCGGGAAAAGTTTCCAGGGTTGAATTTTCCAGGGGAAATTTTACACAGGGATAAATTCTCCATGGGAAATTTTCCGCAGGAGAAACTTTCCTTTTTTTTGGGGGGGGGGGGTGTAAACTTTCCATTGGGGGATTTCTGGGAATAATTTTCCACACAAGGGGGGGGGGGGTCTGCCATTACCTGAAAACGATCAGGTATTAAACCAAAAAAACATGCCTTTTCTCAAATAAAAGTACTCTGAGGACTATTTTCTGGTGGAATAGTGTGCAAGAAATTTTGGGGGGGGGGGAATTAACAGCAAGGATGCAATTGTCTGGGGGTCTTTCCTATGGTGGGAGGGATTTTATGTCAGAGGAACTTTCCATGGAGGGATTTTTGCGGGGGAGGATTTCTATGGAGGGGGAGGTGAACCTCCAGAGATCATTTGAAAAACGATTAGAAATTAATAAAAAAAATTATTAAGTTTTTTTTCTACTGAAAGTAACAAGCAGCATTAAAACTTAAAACAAACAGAAATTATTCCGTATAATAGGGGGGCTGCCCCTCCTCTATACCTCACTTTTTTCGTTAAAGTTCGACCTTTTCTCCCAATTTGTTAAGAACAATTTCAGAAACACTAGGGCCATTAAATTAGAATCAGAACCTTTTTAGAAGTGCTAAACAAAACTTGAGCATGAAGAGCAGGACGTTGAGGAAGGGAAGTCACCCTAATATATGGAATAATTTCTGCTGGTTTTAACTTTTAATGTTGCTTGTTGCTTTCAATAGAAAAAACTAGTTTTTTTTATTTAATAGAAAAAAAAGACTAAAGCAATAGAAAATCATAGTAGTTTACAACAATGGTACTTAAGAACAACTTCTATGTCATAACAGCACAGCATTTATATAGGCCTAATAAATTCAATTTTTTCGCACTAGCAAGAAAATAAATATTTTGTAGTTTTTAGCACATTTGGAGACAAAGTGCTCGGGACAAAAACTTGGATAGATCCATAAAATCATGCTTTAAGCTATAAGTAGCTTTTACATATAGCTAACCGAGCTTTCCATGATTGCCCCCTTGGGGCTACCTAGTAATGACCAAACCCTTCCACATAGTAGCCTAAACAAAAATTTAAAAGCGTTTTTCCAAAAATGAAAACTTTCAAATAAGGAAAAATCACCATTTGAGGGTGATTCAAGAAGGGTTAGGGAGATCTGCTCCCTGATGGATATAGTCTTCTGATGGATATAGTTTTCTTTAACAGTGCTAGGACAGTGTTTGCATGAGAAACAGTCTTCTTGCAGTTTGAATGGAATTTACACTGGTTGTCAATGTTGATTCCAAGATCCCTTTCTTGATCCACACTTTGTACCTCTTGAATGTTATTTACAGCTGGATTGACCATACTATATGGTACTTGAATCCTGGGTTGGACTTGCCAAAATGAATAACACTACATTTGTCAATATTGAAGCTCATGTGCCATGTTGTTGCCCAGTTTTTGGATATGGGCAATATCTGCTTGTAGTGACTCATGATTGACTGCACCAAAAAAAATCTTATCTTATCTCAGGTTTTTTGAGGTTGTACAAGGCCCTTGTCAGACCAGTGCTTGATTTTGAAATGTGCATAGCATCACCAGATACAGACATTTTATTTATGAAATATACATAATGCTACAAAATACACCTGCGCACATGCCTGGCGGCATAATTGAGTGCAGAGATACAGGGGTGACATACAGCTTCTGGAAGGGGTGCAAAGGAGAACCACAAAGGCAGCATCTAAGATGAGAGACAAGCCTTTTGATAAATGTTTGAAGGAGCTGAGATTGTCTACAATGGTTTACCAATAACAAAGGGTTGATATACTTATGACATATAAGCTTACTTTACAAGAACCCCTCCCCCCTCCCAATTCATTTGTCAATTTCCCAAAATATTTGCACTGGCAGGAGGGAACATTCAAAGAAGCTGTTTGAGCCATCTGTCAAAACTTGACACAGACAACAATTTTTCTTCTGCCATGTAGTAAACCATTGGAATAGTCCCTCAAATACAAGTCTCAGCACCCAATGATGAAGTTTTCAAGAAGTTATTAGATGCCAAATAGAATAGGGTTCACTGGAAGGACCATTGGGATGCATTTGATGTTTAATCATTCATATCATCAAGTATGGAGCAATTACAAGATCAGGATGGATCTTAATTTGCTCCAAAGTAGAAATTAAGGTAATAATTTTGATTTGAGTCTGATTTTCTTTTACTTAAGGGTTTGGACATAGTGAATTAAAATTAAATGCATTATACTACTTTATAAATAGACATACTATAGATTAAACAGATTGATCACTTTACTGGGAATCTTCATTTCAAATTCGGTGACTTTTGTTTCATTTTGCATGCAATTTAATTACTCTTTTTATTTGAAAATTTTTTCTGAATGTACTTAAAAATAAACTTACTCCAAAGAAAATGTATCCTAAAATATATTCCTGTGCCCTCCACCACCACTGCTATTCTGGTATCTGCCCCCCTCCCCACTGAAAACTTTTTGCAGACACCCTTGCCTGAATCAGGTACAAATGGTGATTTTTTCTCACTAGCCAGTTTTTTTAGAAACATACTTTTAAACTTCTGGGGATTATAAGTTGTTTTGAGCACTTTAAGGGCCAAAAATGGAGCCTGCCCAGAGGGAATTAGTGAATTATGAAAGAGCATAAAAAAGGCATTAAGTGATACATTCAATTTTATCCCAGCTAAATTATGTTTTAAATTGCAAATTTATCAGCATAGGCATAGACTAGGTAGTTTTATCAAATATTGGTAGCCTAAATTTGAAGACACTTCAATTATTTACATTAGGACAAGGTGTACACACTAGGTGGTGCCTTTTGCAAAACTTGTATCCTCTAAGATGTGATACCAGGGTAAAATTCTAGTTTAGCTACTTTTTACTATCTTGGAAAGGGGTCAGGTTAGGAAAATGGCTAAATATTTCACTGTTCATATTATTGACTTATGAATAAAGCAAATATACCACTCAATGCCTTTTTTATGTTCTTTACAAATATAATAATTGCTTCTCTTGCAAATTTAAGCCTTGAATGCAAATTTAATTGTAATTTAAGCCCTTTTTGGATCCTTGAAAATGACCAAAAAAATTCCAGCTTTTTGGTATAAAAAATGCTTAAACCATGGGTTTCAAACTTATTATTTGATTATAAATCAATTTTTTAAAGTTATATAATACACAAACACTGATCTATCACAATTAAGTTGGATTAACTAGTCAAAACAATTTCTACATTTTTCTGTACTCCATGTTTCTTCTGTTGGCTTTGATATTTTTGACATATAAGTGAACTGGCAGTTTTTAAGTGGCCTTACAGAACAAGAAAAAAATGGTGGATTTGTTTTGAATTTTTTTTTAATCAGCTTAATCTTGACAAATCTATGTTTGTGAATAAACAACTTTTATCAAATGGATTTACAATGTAATGATAAGGTTAGAACAAGTGCTTTGACCCATTTTTATATCAAAAAAATATAAAAAGATGTTATCGTTGTCAAAGGTCCTAAAAGTGTAAAGAGTTGAATTTGCAAGGAAAGCAATTATTATATTCAGAAAGAACATAAAAATCTAGTGGTATGTTCAATTTTTTGTAGGTCAATAATATGAACAACAAAATATTTACCAGAAAATGAAACTGTCAGGGATGGGTCTACAGGCTAAAGTATGTCCTGGCAAGGTATGTTAAAGAACATATCTCCACACCTCTATCTAGAGGGTCCTGACTTTTGATGACCTTTAAAAATCTGTGTGTTATAAAAGTAACACCATGCAAAATAGATCTTCTGCTAAAATGAAGTACAACAAAACTGTTTTTAACTTCACAACTTTGCTTGATCTTAACTTAGGGTAAAAGACCAGTATCCAATTGAGCAAGATTGTGTAAAACTCAAAACCTTATATCTTATCATCTAATTAGAATTGAAAAGGTTTGTATAGGCCAATAAATAACTAAAAATCCAAGCTATGCAACAATATGGTTATTATTAAAATTATTTAAGATCATTCACTTAAAATAATTAGTTTATTGACTTACCTAGATATACCTCTTTGGAAATACTAATTGTCCTGTGTTGATGTAAATATCTTTTTAGTGTTTGAGTATTATTCACATACAGAAAGCTGATTGTCTTCTGATTCTAAAAATCTAACTTTTATTTCTTGATTTTTATTCTATAAATCACAAATATTAAATATATATTTTTTTTCATATCACTTGCTTGTCAAAACAGAGACCACACATTGGATTTATGATGACTAATTACTCTCACTGGCCTGGCTCTAGTGAGAGATGATTGGGTCTACACTTGTATTGTGTCATACTGCAGTAAAAAAGGGGCAGTCCAAAAACCCATTGTGTTTTTTTTCCAAAATGCCAAAGAAAAGTGGTCTTTCCCAAAAAGAGGTCTTTTACTCTATATGGTTTTAAAGATATGCAAATATATTTCCTAAATTTTGAAAAAAAATATTGATATGGCTTGAAAATTCTACTCAAATTAGAGGAATTGCATTTCAGAACAGAGGGTAAATATTTTGCTGTTTATACATTGACTTATGAATAAATTGAAAATACTACTCAATGCCTTTTTTTATGGTCTTTTCAAATATAATAGTCACTTTGCTGCAAATGAATTTTACCGCCACCCTAATATATACCAATTCAGAGAATATGTTTGCACATTAGAGGGGTAACATTTATTTCTGATGCAAATGAAATGTAACTTTAGATTTTACATAAACACACACCCTAATGTGCAAATAAATACACTGAATGGGTATATATAAGGGTGGGGGTAAATTTGTGGCAAAAATGATTATTATATTTGGAAAAAGCATAAAAAAGGCATTGAGTATGTTCACTTTATTTGTAAATCAATAACATGAACAGCAAAATATTTAACAGCCAGAGAAAAGGAAACAGTAAATATTTACCAAATCATATTATTGAGTTACAACTAAAGTAAATATACCATTTGGTGCCTTTTTTTATGCTTTTTACAAATATTATAATCATTTTTGTTGGAAATGAATTTTAGCCCCCTCCCCTATATATACCAATTCAGGGTATATATTTGTATATTAGGGGGGTGGGGGTAATTTTATTTCTGAGGTAAATGAGAGGTAAATTTAAACTTTCCACCCCCCCTAATGTGCAAATATATACCCTGAATTTGTAGCCTATATATAGGGGTGGGGACTAAAATTCATTAAAATTATTATATTTGTAAAGAGCATGAAAAGGCATCAAGTGGTATATTCACTTTAGTTGTAACTCAATAATATGATTTGGTAAATATTTACCAAGGAGACTAATAACTGATAAATGATATAAAATGTTGTTTTGTCATAATTTTTGTAAAATTGTTGTTTTGGTAAAATTACTTTTAGTAAAAGAAGATACAATAAAGAGACCTGTCATGTTGGCAAATTTCTAAGACTTAGAAATCAGAAAAGTGTTAACACAGATGCTTGGCACTACCTTCCTAGAGCATGTTTGGCCCTAGATTTATAAAGTTTCATTTTCCTAACCTACCCCTTTCCAAAATAGTGAAAAGTAGCTAAACTAGGATTTTACTGACATCAGTTAAAGGAGGAACATATACTAAACCTTACCCAATCATTTTACTTACAAATTTAAAGCCTTCAATGAATCCTAAAGTACCCTAACACCTAGGTCCAGTTCCATTGAAGTAATTTAGTGGAACTTAGCAGGAATATAATGGAAATACTATACAAGAGGGCAGGTTCAACGTTTTTTCGGTTAATAAATGCGCAAACCCTACCATATTCAGATAACAATTATGAATGACCAAAATATATGCCTATTAATGTTTAATAAATTTCTTATGGATATCCACTTTTTTTAAAAATTTCTGTGCCTATAGATTATTGTGTTTTTTACGACCGTCTATTCTTTGCAAAAATAGATGGTAGGACATAACTTAAGAAGTTGTAACAAAAGTTGTCGAAATTTTAGAAAGAAAGGAAGATTCTTAATATCATACTCCACTTGATCTGTCGGAAGGTAATAGGCCTAGGGTTCCTTTCTGGGAATGTTGGGGGTTTTGTTAGTACATATAGCGAGTTTTTCCATTTGTTTAAATCACCTGTTTCTTCATTGCTTTGAATATGGATAGTTATCATTATGTTTACTTGTAAATATGAATTGCTATGCTGCAAAGGTCAGTTTTGTTGACAGGCAATTGCCTATTTTATAGGCTAATTGTCAAAGGACATAGGCTAGTCTATGTTGACAGCTACACGTTTACTAAGCTAGATCTATCATACTGGTTTGTATACTGCTACTCATTCCTCAGGAGGCTTGGTACTGTAATTTTTCTTAATTCTTTCCTTATTACACTAGGCTATCCCAGCCCATTAGGGGATCATTTTATTTTGTTTGGCCCTAGATGGTTGGCCAAGAAGGATGATCTGACAATATTTCATATGAAGAATGTTGTCTAGCCATCTCAACCTTTCTCTCATTGTAGCCCTAGGAATTTACTTTAAATTAAATAGCCTAGCCCTAGAAAGTGGTTTTGAACCATATGTTTTGTACTACTTACTGTTAAAATATGGTTAGTCAGACCAGTAGGCCTACCCAAAACAATCATTGACACTTCCTCTTCAAAAAGCATTTAGCCTAGCAAATCCTAGTTCAGATAGCCTATGTTTAAGTTTAAACTTGTTTAGCAATGGGTTAGAGTTACAGCTCTTCTGAGGGCAATATATTAATAAAACAAAGGTAGAACCATTAGATTGCTACCCTCCTTTTCAGCATAGCTTAATAATTGTGGGTAAATTTCTAAGTGGTGCAATAGGCCTAATTTAGCCAGGATGAAAGTGAAAGCATTATTTGATGCCTTTTTTGGGCTCTTTCATAATTCAATAATTACTTCTGGGGCTAATTGCATCTTGCGCCTTTAAAGGGGCCTCAAAGGTGTTCTACGTGAATAATGAAAGAGCATAAAAAAGCATCAAATGATGTTTTCACTTTCGTCCTAGCTAAATTATATGGCCCACAGCACATTTACCATGAATTTTATGCTCCATCCCCCCCTCTCCCAATGTGCAAATATATACCCTTAATTAGAATATACCCTAAATTGTTGAAGACAAAGTTTTGAATCAGAAAATTCAGCACTATTTTTGTTGATGGCTTTTGAAAAATTAAAATTGTAAGAAAACAGTTTGAATTGAAAATCAAGTATTTTGCAGGTTATTTTAGGTTATAGCTTCTTTGTGTGGTTACAAAAATGAAAAACCTTTGGGGTCCCTTTAAGGGCTCAAGATGCAATTAGCCCCAGAAATGATTATTGAATTATGAAAGAACAAAAAAAAAGCATCAAATAATGCTTTCTCTTTCATCCTGGCTAAATTATTGCACCACTTAGAAATTTACCAACAATTATTAAGCTATGATTTTTAAATTTTTTTTTTTTTGTTTTATTTTATTTTTTTTTTAAAATTTTTTTTTTATGTACCTGGAGGACAAGTATGGTGATTTTGTGATTGGTGGTAGGAACTGCGTGCGAAGGGGAATGATTTTTCTTTTATTTTATTTTTTTTAGGCCTAGGTTGTATATTTCTGTTGTGAATATGAAATTTTGATATATGCCTACCCTTAGGACAACCTGACCCCAGGTTCTTGGGTCGGTAGTGAGTAAAATGTATTGTCCTTGTGTGTGTTAATAAATTACTATTATATGCTGCAAAGGAGGGTATAATAGGCTAGCCTAAGCAATCTAATCATTCTACTTTTGTTTTATTAACATATTGCCCTCAGAAGAGCTGTAACTCTAACCCATTGCCAAACAAGTTTAAACTTAAACCTATCTGAACTAGGATTTGCTAGTTTACCAATTTTATAACAAATATTTTCTTTTGTACTTAATATTGAAAATAAACATTAAAATTATAGTGACATTTTGAACTGATGAGCTTTCAGCAATTAATATCATTATACATCGATTATTCAGTTTAATTTATTAGGTCTTACTAACCCTAACTAACTAAAAACTAACTAAGGTCTTACTAAAACTAACCCTAAGAAATTTTGGAGGTATGTGTCATCAGGTAAGCCTGGAAGGCATTCTGTCACTCAACTTGTACAAGATGGATCTAAAATCTGCAACCCAAGGAAGATAGCTAATGCATTAAATAAGCAGTTCATTTCAGTATTCACAGTTGCAGATAATGCCCCACTTCCAGACCCCTACAGTACAAAATTCAAAAAAGTATGCCGCCCATTAATATTACTAAAGTAGATGTAGAGACTAAAGAAGATTAACCCAAATAAATCAACAGGACCTGACGGAGTGCCCCCTTGGCTCTTAAAGGAGACGTATGCAGTACTATCACATCCTCTCACCCTACTATTCCAAAAGTCCCTAAATACTAAATCTATTCCACAAGACTGGAAGGAAGCTTACATTACACCTGTTCATAAAGGAAGCAGCAGAGATGAAGCCAGCAACTATTGACCAATTAGTCTCACCTCGGGAGTGGGAAAACTTCTTGAAGGTATAGTTAATTCAGCCATTATTGAACACCTAAATGCGAACAAGCTACTATCTCCTAGCCAGCATGGTTTCCGCCCCAGTCGATAAGTTGATACTAACCTCATTGATCCTTACGAGCATGTCACAGAACTTATGGACACAGGATCCCCAGTTGATATGATATTATTAGACTTAGCGAAAGCGTTTGATAAAGTATGTCATAGGAGGCTAAATTCTAAACTCCACGCAATAGGCCTCCACAATGAAGTCATAAATTGGACGATGCAATTTCTTACCAACAGGAAGCAGGTGGTAAGAGTATTTGGGGATGGTGGATCAATTTTCTTCTCAGAATCAGCAGATGTAGAAAGCGGAGTACCCCAAGGCACAGTTTTGGGCCCAACTCTCTTCAACATCTACATTAATGATGCATCTTCAATCATAAAGAATAAGATTTGCTTATATGCTGATGATTCCAAAATAATAGGTCCGATTTGTGACCCCCAAAGTACCAAAAACATCCAAACAGATCTTAATGCACTCTCAATATGGACAAAAGCCTGGTAACTAGAATTTAATATCCAGAAATGCAAGGTCATACACTTTGGAGCAAACAACCCTCTCAGCCAGTATTTTATGGAATCCAATTGTGGTTTTAAACAGCCACTTACAACCAGTCACTGCGAAAAAGATCTGGGAGTCTTGGTTGATAACAAGCTCAAATTCAACTTACACATGCAGTTTGCAGTAGCCAAAGCCAACCAAACTCTTGGTATAATAAAGAGAACATTCTGCAGTAGAACTCCAGCAGTGATTACTAAGCTCCTAAAGGGCCTGATCTGACCAAAATTAGAATTTGGGATGTCCATTGCCACGCCAGTTAACAAGCTTGACCAATCAATTCTGGAATCGGTGCAGCGGAGAGCAACGTAATGCATAAGGGGTTTTCAAAATTTGCCATATTCTACCAGACTCCAGAGGCTCAAAATACCATCTCTCACATACCGACGTAAGCGAGGAGATGTATTGATGACATTCAAATTGATCTGCAACCACGATATCATCCCTGACTTATTCCAGTTAGATAGTTCGTCAAGAACAAGAGGGCACCCCCTAAAGCTCTACCGGAAATGCGCTAATACCAGGCTGTGAAACAAATTTTTCTCCAACCGTGTGGTTGGATTATGGAATTCCCTTAGCCAGAATGCAGTCATGTCCCATAATACTGAAGCCTTCAAGTCAGCTGTTGACAGAGATTGGTGCAGCAAGCCATGGCGCACAGTTTGGGATGTGCCCGATGAGCTGAGCCACCATCATCATTGACCGGCGTCTACAGGATTCGTCCTTATCGCTGGCTAGTGCGATTTAAGGTAATTTAAGGTAGGTCTTTTTAAAGTTGTTAGAGACAAATACAGTTTCCCTACAAACTAGTGCTTAGATACTGTGTCTTTGGTGCTTAACTGAAAACAGATTATATTACAAATATTTCCTTTTCCAGTTCTTAAAGAATTGAAAATAAAAATAAAATTACTGTGAAATAAATCCTCGAACTAAGGGATCTTTCAACATCTAATATCATTATGCATCAAATATTAAATTTCATGTTGTTAATACTTTCCAAGATTGTTCAAGATGCATATAGTTTTCAGTAAAGCACCAATGATGCAGTAGGTTTTAGACTTTTACAGTGAAAGAAGGAGGTCATACCCAAACTCTTGTTTGTGGTGATTTGTGTTTGTTTCAAGCTTGATTTGAATATTCAATTTAAGTTTCACTTGTTTTAAGATTTATTTATTAATTTACATTAATATCTATTGCATTTTTGTTTGCATTGATTGTTTATTTAATTTCTGTTTGTTTTAAGTTTCATTTATGCTTCAATAGGAAACTTTTTTCTTTTTTTTTAGCTGAATTTTCATATTCAATCCAAGCATTACTTGCTTTAAGATCTATTTATTCATTTATATTACTACTTGTTGTATGTTTTTACTATGATAGTTTATTTAATTTCTGTTTGTTTTGGGTTTCATTTATTCTTTAATAGTAATTCCTTGTTGTTTTTGAGTTTCAATTTTAAAAGGTATTTGTATCTACTGAGCTTAAGTTTAAAATGGCTTTTACTTTACTTTGAAAAACTTATTTTTCAGAAAGTTTTTTTTAAATAAGTTTTGTTTGTTTTTGATTGCAAAAAATTTCAAGTTTTTAAAAATTCCTTATTTCAAAATCAAACTTTTTTTTAAAATCAAGTATTCATCAAAGTATCAAAACTGATACCAAAGTAACAATATCAAGGTGAAAAAATGGGTTTGTGTCAACCTTGGACTTTTTATTATCTGATGTTTGAACTATTTTTAACAAAATGGCTATATCAAAATTTTTATCAGATGGGTTTGGGGAAAAAGGGCATGGGGGGGGGACCAGATTAACCTTTCGTCTCTTTTGACTCTTTAAAAGTGAACTAGAACTTTCTATTTTCAATCAAATGAGCCCTCTGAAGTTTATACAAGTATCCCTTCTATAAGAACCATATATATCCCCAGAGTATAACTTACAATGCCTGTCCCTGGGCCCTGGGGGGTTGTGTTGACCCTGAAGTTTTAATTTCTGATGGTTGAACTAATTTTAACAAAATGGTCAAATGAAATTTTTATTGGATGGGTTTATCCATCCAATACACCCAAAGGCATGAAGGGTAGGAGGGGCTAGTTGCCCTCTAATCTTTTTTCACTCTGAGAAAATGAACTACAACTTTTAATTTCTATTCAAATTAACTCTCTTGGAGGTTTATACAAGCATACATTCCATAAGAACCATATATGCCCCCAGAGCAATACTTACAACACCGACCCTGGCCCTGGGGGGGGGTGTCAACACAGGAGTTTTTCTTATCTGACCTTTGAACTATTTTTAACAAAATTACCATACATAAAGGAGTTTTTGTTATATGATCTTTTAACTATTTTTAACAAAATTGCTACTCTTTTGACTCTAAAAAACTTAACTAGAAATTTCAATTTCCAATCAAATGAGCCATCTCAGAATTTTTTACAAGCTTCCCTTCAATAAGAACCATATATTCCCCCAGGGCATAACTTACAACACCTTCCCTTGGGCCCTAGGGGGCTGTGTTAACCCCTGAGTTTTTGTTATATGGTCTTTGAACTATTAAAAAAAAGTATCTATCTCAAAGTTCTTATCGGATGGGTTTGAGGAAAAAGGGCATGGAGTGGGGGGGGGGGGCCTATAGACCCAGTAATTTCTCTTGAATCTTAAAAAGGGAGCTAGAACTTCCGGTTTCCAATCAATTTAGCTTACATTGAGGTTTATAAGAGCATCCTTTATATAAGACCTATATTTACACCCAGGGCATAACTTTCAACGCCCGCCCCGGGGCCCTGGTTGGTTGTGTTAACACCAGAATTTTTGTTATATGATCTTTGAACTATTTCTAACAAAATAGCTATTTGATGTGTTTGGGGAAAAGATGGGTATGAGAGGGGGGTTAGTTGCCCTCAAATCACTTTCAACTATTAAAAAGGGCACTAGCCCTTTGAATTTCCAATCAAATGTGCCTTTTTGAAGTTTCTGTGACAATGCCTTCTATAAAAAAACCTTATATGCCCCCAGGGTATAACTTAAAACCCTTGCCTTGAGGGTTCTGGGGGAGGGTCCTCCTCAAAAACATATTTTCTATCTGGAAAACAATTATGCTGAACAAAATGGCTATCTCAAAATTTTGATTGGATGTATTTGGGGGAATGATGGGCATGGGGGGGCTAGTTGCCCTTCAATCACTTTTGACTATTCAAAAGGGCACTAGCCCTTTGAATTTCAAATCAAATGAGCCCTTTTTCAGGTTTCTACAACAATGCCTTCTATAAAAACCTTATATGCCCCCAGGGCATAACTTAAAACCCTTGCCCTGGGGGTTGTGTGGGAGTGTCCTCCTCAAAAACGTATTTTCTATCTGGAAATCAATTATGCTGAACAAAATAGCTACCTCAAAATTTTGATTGGATGTGTTTGGAGGAATGATGGGCATGGGGGGGCTAGTTTCCCTCCAATCACTTTTGACTATTAAAAAGGGCACTAGCCCTTTGAATTTCCAATCGAATGAGACTTTTTTGAAGTTTCTACAACAATGCCTTCTATAAAAACCTTATATACCCCCAGGGCATAACTTAAAACCCTTGCCCTGAGGGTTGTGGGGGAATGTCCTCCTCAAAAACATTTTCTATCTGGAAATCAACTACACTGAACAAAATTTGGTGAATGTTATCTGGCCTTGCTGACTTATTAATGTCTAGCCCTTCAAGTCACTTCATGACAGACCCCAGAGTTATCATGATAGGTGGCATAAGGTTCAGTACACCATATGCTGGACTGTTGGAGAGACAACCATCAGGTTCATTGGTAAACTGATACAAATTACTTGTTGAGTATTTCAGCAATTTATCATAGGTCAGTAGTTTCCATGCCATCAGGTTTCTTCAGTTTCTTTATTGAATGTCTACTATGATCTTTGCTGGATATGTAGTTCCAGAACCTTTTGGGGTTTCTCTTGCTATCGTTGGCAAACTTGGACTTGAAGTTTGAATACAGTTGTTTAGTGAGATTTTGAAGATTATTTTGAGCCTTTGCAAACTTTTCATAGTGATAATCTTTCCCCATTTTATAGTACTTGCTCCAGTATTGGCTTTTTTGGTTTTGTTCTCTATGTATTTGAGGGGCCATATGTGGGAGTGTCTTTGGCATGAGTTTGGTAGATGTGTAATTTTTCTGGAGTATTGTAAGCTCTTCTTAGAATCTGATCCACTGTTGATCTACCTCCCCTTGAGCAAAGACCCCCAGTCCACACCATTTAACTCTTCTTTGATTGCTGCATAGTTGGTGTATGTCTTCTTGATATAATCGTTTGGTATTATGTGTTAGGCTAAATTGACTTCAATGACAAGGTGGTCACTTTTGCCTAAAGGGGGGTGGTAACTTGTGCTTTGTAGCTGTTCTTTATTCCTAAGGAATACCAAATCAAGGAGGGTTGGTTTGTGAGAAAGGCAATGCCTGGTTGGCTTTTCAGTTATCTGAGGTAGGATCAGATCATGAGGACACTTACAGAAAGGGTTAGAGGAGCTTCTATCCTGCTGGAAAGGGTCAAATGGGAAGCCTTCTCTCCAGTAAAGGGTGGGGAATTTGAAGTCACCAGCTATCAGCAAATTTCCTTTGAAGCTTGCAGTAGCCTAAAAAAACATACATGTAATTGCTCTTTTCATTTCAAGCTGATCTGGGGCAGAGGGGCTCCTATATATGCAGCCTATTTGAGTTACCACTGTGTTGTTGTGATGAGCTAGGACAGAGTATTATCATTTAGGACAAAGTATTATCATACTAGTTATATATTCATGCTACACAGAAGAGAAATAAATATCTGGATAGTTGGATACTACTATCAAATGGCTTTGAGAATTTACTTATCTGCCTAGATGGATATATATTTAAGAAAGTCTATGATATGCCATTATCCACCTAATTAGAATATTTGTGCTGTGAACCAAGTTCAATCCTTATTACCTTAAATTACATCTTCTAGCGACTAAGGTTGAAGAACCTATAGATGTTGCCAGGTAACATTGACTTGATAATCTTCATGTCACAGTTGGATTATCACTATTTACATATATACAGGACAACAGTTCATAATGACAGGACAATTAACACAATTTTCATATTTACAGGACAGTTTGGTTTTGTTGTTTGGTTCACTATATGTATTGGTGGCTAAGCATATTTGGGGGTTAAAGGGGGCAGGTGGCATCTAATGGATCCTACTCCATGATGCTGGTTTGTCCCACTTTATTGTCAGTGACTTGCCACTCCAATCACAGTCAACACTAACCTTGAAGCTATCAACTGATCTGGCCAACATGGTAGATTTGCTAAGTGAATTCCACAATGGGACAACACAATTGGTGAAGAAGTTGAACTTCTCGCACTTTCTGCTAAATTTTTTACACAGTTTTATGGGATTTCCTCATGTTCTGGTATATTCACTATGATCAAAAATGGACATGACGGTGTCACTGGTCATCAGCTTAAATGCAAGGATAGCACCTCTCTCTCTGTCCACGGTACGTTTAGATAGGCAGGTAAAGCTGTTCTAGTTGTTGCTTATAAAATATTTGATCTTTGGAAAAAGGGAGATTGGTTGTTCTACACTGGACTTTCTCAAGTATCTCCATGTCACACTTAAAGTGGGGGTTGGCAACTGACATACCAAACTCGAGATGGGTACAAACAAGGACTGTGTAAAGCTTCTTGATAACTCTTGGTTGGCAACTTGTTACTGAACACTTGATCAAACCAAGGACCTTGTTTGCCTTAGCTGCTTGGTTCTGACAGTGACTATGAAACTTAAGCTTATTGTCAATTAATACCCCAAGATCACATTCTTCCTCTGCACTCTGAATGGGCATATTGTGACCTGCAGAGTCAATCATGTGATAACTATGACAGGGATTGTATGGACCAAGATGAAGGACTTTGCATTTGTGTGAGTTGAACTCAAGCATCCAGGCTGTTGCCCAAAGACAGAGGTTGTAGAGATCTTCTTGCAGAGAAGAGCAATTTTCTTTAGTGGTTGCTGGACCAAATCATCTGCATAAGTACCAAGCCATTCTTGACCCCCTCAGGGGCATCATTTATGTAAAGGTTAAACAATGTTGGGCCTAGTTTGGTCCCTTGAGGGACACCAATCTTAACTTGAACTGGTGTGGAATAGATGAGGTCACCTCTTTCATCATATACAGAAACAATCTGGGTTCTGTTGGATAAGAAGCTTTGTATCCACTGGACAACATCCTTATCTATCTGATATACCAACAGCTTGATCATCAGGTAGCAGTGAGACAATTTATCAAAGGCCTTAGCTTGATCCAGTAGGAACACTTATTAAACTAGGTAGATATTTAGTATGCAACATACATAGACAATCAAATATTCAGCTAGTTAGGTATATGTGTAAGATTCTTAGAAATACTATTATCTGTCTAGCTGCATATTTTATTTTGATACTAAGTATAGTTGGAAATAATTTTTACATTCTACAGAATTGAATTTTTTTTAAGAAATGGGTTTTGTGTTTTTTTTTTTTTTTTTTTTTTTTTGCAATTTTTTTGGTTTTTTTTACAGTATTAACTAAAGTAATCTTGGGGGCTTTTGTTGATCTTTGAAAAGTTAGATGAAGTGAACTACCAGAGCACTAATGAGCCCATGGAAAGATCTATTAAAGGGTCTGCCTCCACTCCTTCCCCATTTAAAGGCCCTGACTTTTGATGTCATTTTGCAGTCTTTGTATTATAAAAGGGAATCCTTGCAAAATAGTTCTTCTGCCCAAATGAGGCATCAGAAAATTGTTGAGTCTCATGGCTATCCCAATTTATAAGGTTTCAAAGATTAGTGAATTTATTTGTTAAGTCTAGGAAAAACTGTTGGTATGGCTTAAAATTCTACTGAAGTAAAAAGAATTGCACTTTCAAAATTAGGGCCAATGAAGAATAGATTCAAAGCTCAAAATTAAGACAATTTTTTTTTCAGAATTCAGAGACTTGTCATGTATGCAGTCTTTTAAGCCCTAAAAATTTGAAAAGGGTAGATATAGAAGCTTGACAGTAATACCCAGAGTGCATTTTTGGTCTGAATAGTTCCTGAAAGTTTCATTCATCTAACTTAACTACTTTCCAAGATAGCAAACTAGAGTTTTACCTCAAAATGTTATGTGCAATGATTTTCTAACTTTACTTTATCCCCAGCTCTCCTAATTTGCAAATATATAGCTCAAATTATATATTTTCTATGCATTTTGCCATACACCACTCTTTCATTCAAATAGAAAAAACAGCAGAGAAGCAACATTAACAAAATCAAGAACTACTAAAATGCATGGAGAATATCTAATTAGGGCTGAATCACCTTTTTTATGCTATTCTTACATGGACCCAAAAGTCACACCTAATTTCTGTTACCACTTGATGAGAGTAGTGATAATGAAAATAGTATCATTGTCATACTTTCATACATACATTTCATACTTTTCATCCTTATTTCATACTTTTATTCAGTATAATAGTTTTTTTTTTTTTTTTTTTTTTTTTTGTATGAGCTCCCACAACACCAATTCTAACTATCAGATTTCATTTCACTGTCCTTGGTGATTGAAAGTTTTTCTTCCAGTGTAAGACCCACTCATCTTGGGTGCCTCAAGCTGTAGCTGGCTTAGAAGTCCTTTGCTGGCTCAGTTGTGGAAAGACGAAAAGGTGTTAAGTGACAAAACAAACAAAACACAAATAAGAGAGAAATGAGAATAATAACAGCCAGTGAAAAAAAACAAAGAGGAAAATGCAAATATTTTAGTCAAGACCTCCACTTGACTCTCTTCAGTGCAGAATAATAAAACAATACCAATAAAAATCCAAAGGATAATATTAAGACTTAACCTTAAAACAAACACTAAGAAAAAGACCCTCTCTAAGCAATGATGGAAGGGTAACTGATTAAAAAAATAAGACACTGAATGGCATTTCAATCTTACATAATTACATAAAAGTAACTATTATACATCTTGTCTGACTTTGCAATAGTTCTTCCTTATATTTCTGATACAACAACCAATATTTCACCCAAATTGTGGGTCTACCAATGGGTACAAGCCTCTCACCTTTTTTTGCCACTTTTTACATGGAGTTTATTGAAACCTCTGCTTTGAAAACTTTTTCCTGTGAAACACTATTTCTGGGGTTGGTTTGTGGATGAAATTATTTCTGTGTGGGATCATGGAGAGATATCACTTAACTCCTTTTTGACTCATCTTAACATGATGTATTCTAACCTTCAGTTCACTCTAGAACTAGAAGATAATCATAAACTGCCTTTTCTAGGCATCTTAATCTTCAATAAGTCTCTCAGCCTTGAATAGTCAATTTATAGAAATCCCACACATAACAATAGGTATTTTCATTTCTCTTCCAACCACTATCCTATCATAAAAAGACGAGTAGTTACATCTTTAGTTGATTGTGTAATAAGAGTATGCTCAGAAGCTCATATAGTCCCAGAACTGAATTATCTTAAGGACATTTTATTTTGCAATGTATGTCCCATAAAATTGCTGGAATCCATTATAGAAAAAAGACAGAAAACAATGCATCATCTCCCCAACCCCCAACACATATCATCCCTTTTGGTGGGTTATACTTTTCACCCACCAAAGGTCTTGACCCACATACTTTTTGGTGGGTGATACTTTGGGGAGAAACTGTTCACTGTTTTACCCTTATTCTCAAATCGAGTGACAAACTGAGAATAATCCTAAAAAAAACATAGCCTTAATGTCAAATATTCTAATAAAATACACAGCTTTTTCAACAGCAGCAAAGATAAAACCAGCCCCATTTATGGAGCAGTGTTTATAGGGATCCCTGTTCTTGCAGTCTTGCAGTTGCTTCTATGTTGGAAGTACCCAACAACAATTGGGGAGAGATTGTAAGGACATAGGTCCTTGATCAACAAAGCTATGGGGCAATGCCAACAGCCTGAGAATTTGATTCCGGCTTTGCTCAACACATCTGTGACAACCCACACCATTTCATTTGATAACAACTCCATTATTGCTCCCATTAAAGGTCTTGTGCAAGTTTTCAGGGAGGCATTTGAAATGAAAAAGCACATTCACCAAGGGCCCTCAATAGAGACACTGGAGAAACCTATCTAAGCCCCATTTATAATGAACTCATTAATTCTGATTGTTTTTATATCCATCCACAAAATCATATTTTGCAGCCTAAGAGAATCTCTGATAATACCATACTGGTAATACAATTTTTTTATTAAGTTAACCTTTCATTGTTGCTTAGAGAGGGTCTTTTAATTTAGTGTTTGTTTTAAGGTTTGGTTTTCACCCTTTGGATTTTATTGTTATTGTTTTATTATTCTGCAATGAAGATGGTCAAGTGGAGGTCTGGACCAAAATATTTGCATTGTCCTCTTTGTTTTTTGTTGTTGTTTTTTTCCACTGGCTGTTATTATCCTCATTTCTCTCTTTACAGTTTTTTTTTTCGTTTTGTCATGATAGCCAGTGTGGTCACAGATGTTATGTGTGTTAAGTGACATTTTCCAAAATTTTCAGGAGAAGCAAAAACTGTATTGGAAAATATTCCTCCATAACTCTCTTGAACTCCAATTGTTCCTTTCTGGTCATATCATTGTGGGGTTTATGTAATAATCTTTGTGGTTGTGGAAGATTTGTGTGCTTGATGCTTTTTGGTCAAAATTTGGCTATAATGTGTTTAGAGTGGATTATAAAATTGAGAATATCCAGAGAACAAAAGGGGATACATGCATTCTGATTAAACCAATCAATTGGGCATGCCTGATTTTAGTAGATTATTTAATTACTTCTTTCGAAACAAATTATCTATAAAGGAATATTTTTCTAAGAAAATAGTGTATTTGATCAGTGTCTTGCAGAAAGTTATATTTAAAAAAGATCCAATGAACTATCCTATTTGCAAGATTTGTTTTGTACAAAACTTTTGAACAATGATGTATGTGTGCTTAGGTTGTTAAGGGTTGAAGATTGTGTCTCTTTTATTTTAGTCTTATCATTACATTGCATTCTTTGATAATCATTTTTTTTTCTTTTTATTATATTGTAGTTGATATTTCATCATGGGAGACACGAAGTTATATGACATCTTAGGTGTTCCTAAAACAGTTTCAGATGATGATTTGAAAAAGGTACACAGTTTTATTTATTTAATTATTTGTATTTAGTGACATTGCATAAGAGTTACTCAAGACTACTTTTTGCTGGGGATGGAATTGTGAATCTACTAAACCATTCCTTTTATTTTACAAAAAAAAAAAATCCAAAACGGAATTTGATCTGCGTCTTTATCTATTTTTCTGATTTTGAAAGAATAAGGGATCAGGGGAATCCCTTTTGCCAAGGGAGTTTTTGACATTTTTTAATGTAGCTAAGAGTTTTAGAGTTGCCGCTCTCTGCTTCTTTTTTTCTTAGATATTTAAGCTACTTGAAAAAGTAAATCTATTGTAGGCAGCACAATAGCGCTGCCTAAGTAAAGAACAATGTTGGTATAATGTCTTTTTTTTGCTTTTTTTCTTTAGACCAGGGCACTTCGTATTGAAGGAGTTGTCATAGAAACTTTGAAAAGTGCTCATTCGATTGGAAATCGGGAGGGCTAGTGCCCTTTTTAATAGTCGAAAGTGATTGGAGGGCAACATACACCCCTTACACGCCCACCATTTCCCCAAACACATACAATAAAATTTTTGAGATAGCCATTTTGTTCAACGTAGTTGAAAAGTCTGGAAATTAGGTCTTTGAGGATGACACTCCCCCCACAGCCTTCAGGGCAAGGGTTGTAAGTTATGCCCTGGGGGCATATAAGGTGTTTATGGAAATTTGTGTCATAGAAACTTCAAAAAGGGCTCATTCGATTGGAAAATCAAAGGGCTAGGGCCCTCTTTAATAGTCGAAAGTGATTGGAGGGTAACTAGCTCCCCTCTCATGTCCACCATTTCCCCAAACATGTCCAATCAAAATTTTGAGATAGCCATTTTGTTCAACATAGTTGAAAGTTTTAGAAATTATGGCTTTGAGGATAACAACCCCCCCCCCCCCCAGAAAAAAACCTCAGGGCAAGGGTTGTAAGTTATGCCCTGGGGGGAGCATATAAGTTTTTATATAAACTGCTGTCATAGAAACTTCAAAAAGAGCTCATTCAATTGGGAATTGAAAGGGCTAGTGTCCTTTGTAAGAGTCAAAAGTGATTGGAGGGTAACTAACCCCCCCTCTCACACCTACCATTTCCCAAGGGCTCATTTGATTGGAAATTGAAAGGACTAGTGCCCTCTTTTAATAGTCCAAAGTGATTGGAGGGCAACTAACCCCCCTCTAACGTCCGCCATTTTGTTCAACATAGTTGAAAGTTTTAGAAATTATGTCTTTGAGATGACCCCCCCCCCCCGCACACACACACCCCTCAGGGTAAGGGTTGTAAGTTATGCCGTGGGGGCATATAAGGTTTTTATAGAAAGCATTGTTGTAGAAACTTCAAAAAGGGTTCATTCAATTGGGAATTGAAAGGACTAGTAACCTTTTTAATAGTCGAGAGTGATCGGAGGGCAACTAACCCCCCTCCTACGCCCACTATTTTCCCAAACACATCCAATCAAAATTTTGAGATAGCCATTTTGTTTAACATAGTTGAAAGGTCTGGAAATTATGTCTTTGAGGATGACACTCCCCCCACATCCCACATGACAAGGGTTGTAAGTTATGGTCTGGGGGCATGTGAGGTTTTTATTGAAAGCGTAGTCATAGAAACATTAAAATGTCTCATTCGATTGGAAATTGAAAGGGCTAGTGCCCTTTTTAATAGTCAAAAGTGATTGGAGGGCAACTAACCCCCCTCTCACGTCCGCCATTTTGTTCAACATAGTTAAAAGTCTTAGAAATTATGTCTTTGAGATAACTCCCCCCCCCCCCCCCGCGCACACACGCCCCTCAGGGAAAGGGTTGTAAGTTATGCTCTGGGGGCTTATAAGGTTTTTATAGGAAGCATTGTTGTAGAAACTTCAAAAAGGGCTCATTCAATTGGAAATTGAAAGGACTAGTAACCTTTTTAACAGTCGAGAGTAATTGGAGGGCAACTAACACCCCTCCCATGCCCACCATTTTCCCTAACACATCCAATCAAAATTTTGAGATAGCCATTTTGTTCAACATAGTTGAAAGGTTTTGAAATTATGTCTTTGAGGATGACACTCCCCCCACAGCCCTCAGGGCAAGGGTTGTAAGTTATTGCCTGGGGGCATGTGAGGTTTTTATTGAAGGCGTTTTCATAGAAACTTCGAAAAGGGCTCATTTGATTGGAAATTGAAAGGGCTAGTGCCCTCTTTCAATAGTCCAAAGCGATTGAAGGGCAACTAACCCCCCTCTCACGCCCACCATTTCCCCAAACACATCCAATTAAAATGTTTAGATAGTCATTCTGTTCAATGTAGTGGAAAATTCTGGAAATTATGTCTTTGAGGTAAGTTATGCCCTGGGGGTATCTAAGGTTTTTATAGAAAGCGTAGTCATAGAAACTTCAAAAGGTCTCATTCGATTGGAAATTGAAAGTGCTAGTGACCTTTTTAATAGTCAAAAGTAACTGGAGGGCAACTAACCCCCCTCACACGTCCACCATTTTCCCAAACACTTCTAATCAAAATTTTGAGATAGCCATTTTGCTCAACATAGTTTAAAGTTTTATAATTTTTGTCTTTAATGAGGACACCCCCCCCCCCCGCACACACACCCCTCAGGGCAAGGGTTGTAAGTTATGCCCTGGGGGCATATAAGGTTTTTATAGAAAGCATTGTTGTAGAAACTTCAAAAAGGGCTTATTCAATTGGGAATTGAAAGGACTAGTAACCTTTTTAATAGTCGAGAGTAATTGGAGGGCAACTAGCACCCCTCCCACGCCCACCATTTTCCCAAACACATTGAATCAACATTTTGATATGGCCATTTTTTTCAACCTAGTTGAATGCTCTGGAAATTATGTCTTTGATGATGACCCCCCCCCCCCCATAGACCTCAGGTCAGGGGTTGTAAGTTATTCCCTTGGGCCATATAGGGTTCTTATAAAAAGGGTGGTCGTATAGGGTTTGGAGGGGACTTATTAGATTCGTAAGCATAAGTTCTAGTGCCCTTTTTAAGAAGCAAAGTGATCAGAGTGCAGCTACCCCCCCCCCCCCCACACACACACGCACACAAACACGTCGTGCTTTTCTGAAATATATCAAATAGATATTTTGAGACAGTATTTTTTTTCAAAATAGTCCAAATATCGTAAAACAAAGCTTTTGCGGGTGCTTCAAACCGCCAGAGCCTGAGGGCGAAGGTGATAATTTATAGCCCTGGGGCAGTTAAGATTCTTATGAAAGGGTTGATTGTATTAACTTTAGAGGTGGGTCATTTGGTTGAAATTGGAAGTTCTAGTTTCCTTTTAAGAGTCAATAGGATGGAGGTCAAATAGCCCCCCCCCACCCAAGTATCCCTTTTTTTATCAAATGCATCTGATTGAAATTGTGCAATGGTAATTTTATTTAAAATAGTCCAAAGAACCTACAAAAATGCTTCCAGGATTGGCACAGCCCGGGGTAAGGGCTTTAAGTTATGCCCTGTGGGCATATAAGGTTTTTATGAAGTGGGTGGTCGTATTAAATTCAGATGGGTCTCATTTGATTTTAAATTGGAAGTTATAGTGCCCTTTTTATGAGTTAAAGTGACTTGAGAGAAACCTCCCACCTCCCTCCCCCAAGCCCATCATATCCCATAAAAAATATCCAAACAAAGTTTTGAGACATCAATTCTTTCACCATTGTTGAAAGGTTCAGTAATATATGCGTAGCAATAGTTGTAGTAGTATTAGTAGCAGTATGCAAATAGCACCTTTTTTTTAACATCCCCTTCAACACACAATGAAATTTTTAACTTAATACCATTAAGCGGTCCTGAAGCATTGCTGATACGTCCTCTTGATAATCTATATGAGCACAATATGTTTTGATTTATTTCAATACAGTTACAATATTGCCCAAAATTTTCGCCTTAATACCCTTAAGTTTATTAGTTGTAGTATTAGTAGCACCAGTAAATGTAGTAGTAGCAGTAGCAGTACATTTCGTACTAATAGTCTTAGTTATAGTAGCAGTAATAGTAGTAGCAGTAGTTGTAGGAGTAGAAGCAGTAGAATTACGATGCCAATATTGTCTTTTGGTTAGTTCAACATCTCCTACAACAAGCGTTATAAGTTTTATTTCCATAAACGAAACTGTTCCTAAGATATTTCTGTTATACCCTTTTGACAACCTGCATACAGATGGCAGGTTGTCATCCGCACAATAGAAATATTCTCTAAAAATTTCACCTTCATACCTTTATAGGTTAGGGATTTTGAGCTAGCCAGAACAAAAAGAAATTAAAATAAATAAAAGAGTCAAATTCAAAACTGAGCAGAAATTAATATGAGTAGGGTTCAAACTCCTATGTTTTCTAAAAGCCAGAACGTAATTTGTACTTTACTGAAAAAAATTCTTTTAAATGTTTTCACTTTTATAACGTCAGCATATGTATATTAAACTGACAATGCACATATTTTTCAGTAAATTCATTTGAATATTTTTCAGCAAAGTAAAAATTAGGTTTTGGCTTTTAGAAAACATAGGGGTTTTGAACCCTACTCATATTAGTTTCTGCTCGTTCAGAGTTTTTACTCTTTTATTTGTTTTAATTTCTGTTTGTTTTGGGTTTCATTTATTTATTGATACTGATTTGTGGTAGTTGTATGCTCGGTAGATTATTTGATTCTATTTTGTTCATTTTGGTTTAATGGAGTTCTTTTTTTTTCTTTTTTTTTTTTTGAAAAACTTGTTTTGTGGGAAATTTTTTTTTAGATTAATTACTTAAAAAGAAGACTAACTTAGGAAAACAGTATCAAGAAATAGTATAATGCCTATAAAATAGAACCTTTAAAATTGAACTATTGACAGTTGGAGGGCAACAAGCCTCCCCCACTCCTGTTATCCCTCAAATTCATCACATCAGAATTTCGAAATAGCCATTTTGTTCCCTTCTGGCCACCAGGACAAGGATCATAAGCTGTGCAAGTTGCCTATTGTTAAAATATAAGAATTTAAGGGAAAGATGGTTGAATAAACCTTGGAGGTGGCTCATTCAATTTTAAATTGAAAGTAATGTCGCCCTTTTAAAGATCTAGCCTGCTTTTCAACCAGTTGTTACCAACTATGATGTTTCAAAAAGAATTTCTTATTCCAGTTCAATGGCCCTTGTGTTTCAGCAGTCGGTTTTTAAAGAATTGTTACAAAAAGTCTAACTTTAGCATAAATAGTGAGGTTTTGAGGAGGGAGTAGCACACCTCATATACTGAATAATTTCCGTTTGTTTTAAGTTTTAGTGTTACTCCTTACTTTTAGTTGAAGAATGTTATTGTCATTTTTTTTTTTTTTTGATTTCTGACGGTTTTTCAAATCAAACGGTTTTTGGTTTTTCAAGGCAATCATATTTAATGGATTCTAAGTCAAAATTAAACATTTTTGCCGGTCCAGGTTGAGAAAAATAGTCTATTTAACACTGTTCTTTGAAGGCTGAGAAAAGCTGAGTAGTTAAAAGAAATCAGAGCTTTTGAATCCTTATAGCGTATTGAATTTATAATAAAGAAGAAAAGTTTTTTTTTCACCTGAAATAAGAAACAACATTGAAACTTAAAACAAACAGAAATTATTCAGTGTATAAGGGGGCGCTTCCTCCTCAATCCTCCACTCGTTACGTTAATTTTTTTAGTAGTTTAAAACAACTTCTTATTCCAATCAAATAACCCTTGTGTTTCAGGAGTCGTTCTTAAACAATTAGGACAAAAAGTCAAACTATAGCGTAAAGAGCGAGGGATTGAGGAGGGGACAGCCCTTTTATGTGGAATAATTTTTGTTCATGTTAAGTCTATTGCTGGGTTTTGACCATTTGATTTAAGAAAATAAACTGCTTTGTATATCGCTATCTTTATTGAAAAAATGTATGGGGAAAATAGAAATTGACCTATCAGGTATCACCACTGCCCAACCAGCACCCTCCTCCGACTTAGCACCATCAGCAAAATTCATGGCCTTTTTTCGAGTCTGCATTTTATTCGGATGGCTCCAGGAAAATAAGAGAGCACAAGTGTTCTCTTTGTTTTGGATGGTGCGTATTTGGATAAGTGATCTGCTGAGCTGGAACCTCTGAGTATTGGAAAACATCCTTACTGAATAGTGATTTGAAGTTATAGTCAACATATTCAACCTTAAAATTAGAACATTGCTATTATCATCAAAAACACCAATTGTTCAGGCAGTGACATAATCAGTGGAAGGGTTTGGTGTGCCGAGTCACCTTATTACCAGACATTAGAGCAATCTATTATATGTGTATGCACTAAAACAAGGCTGAACTAACCGAAATAGAAACGTGGCTGAAAAAAAATGTAAAAAAAAACGTAAATGCAATATTGTAGTAACAAAAGATTGAGGAACATCCTATTGTATGTTTGTAGAATCTATTATATTTGTGTTTCCTAGAAGTAAGTTTAACTAATCACACTAAAAGCATATTTTAAAAATATAAACTAAAAAATTCAACCGAAATGCAATATCATAGTAAAAAAAAAAGTGTGAAGACGAAACGCAGCTGCTGACCATAGTGAATGAAAGGAGGGGGGGGGAATGCAAGTTCTTTCGCTAATCTACACATTCAAAATAAAGCTAGAAACATACACATTTTTGGAACTTTTAGGATAGACATAAAGTATAAAACCCAAAGAACATTGGCTGAAAAAAAAAACTGGTAAAGTAATATCATAATAAACTTTTAAAGGACCAATATCCCGAGTCCATTATTTATAGGGGCCCAGCTGCGGAATGGAAGTAGGCAACGTGAGACTGTATTGACAAGGACCAAAGGGTCTGAGCTGATGAATGTTGTCAGAAAAACAAGTACAGAGAGGTAACGTCTGCCATGGATGGAGGCCTGGGGTGTTATTCGCGACGGCTGCTTCTGCATTGTGTGGGACATGTGCTGTATCTAGCTGTGACTGTATTAAATTTTGCAAACACGTTTTATTAGTGCCCAGCTCATACCAAAGTCACACTTGTTGATTAAAAAAAAAATCCAAAATCTATGAATGATTTGTGTTTTCCATCGATTTTAACGTCACCTTGTACTTCAGAAGCGGAAAATCGAAATTTATTGAAATACAATTTATTTAATATACGTTTTTTTCTTTAATACAGCAAGAATTTATTTAAATAGGTTAACAGGTTTTGTTAACACACATTAAATATTTGTTGAATATCGTTTCCTTTAAAAAGAAAGAAAGGGAAGCTTTCTATTTTGAATATATTTTTTAATCTAATATGAAGCAAAGCAAATTTTAAAATTGGGATTTGGTAGATGGATAAAGGAAAATCTCAGCTATCAAATGATGATATAATTGATGGTATCATGGAAGCTTGTGAATTATTTGAAGCATATGAAGTAGATGTCTGTGAAGTATTTATTGAATTCTCTCCTGTATCTCTACCGACAGTATACAGATAAGGTCACATTTCCATGACGTTTTTATAATACTTTAGGCAACCAAAACTGGTAGAAATGACTTCTGTGAAGGGGTTACAACTCCTATGAATATACATGGACATTGTAGAAGGGAAACTCCCCACTAACGGTCGTTATAATCCTCCTCCCCCCTCCCCCGTGTCAATGACCTAATTTTTTTAAAATGGACTCAGATGACGAGTGCTTTGCTTTTACTATATTAACAGGATGTTTGTGGTTCAGTTTGAACCAAAAAACATGTGAAGAACATTTATATTGAAACTAAAAAAAAACTACGTAAATAAAGGGGTTTTTCCGCCATCCAATTGTTAGCTAACAATGTTAGCTAACAAAAATTTGTTTGGACGGCGGAAACAGAATTGTTAGCTAACAGAAATAGTTAGCTAACAATTCGCAGAAACATGATATTGGGCAGGAAATTCAAAGAAAAATTCTGACCACGATAGTGTTGCTGTGAGTTTATCTCAGCTTGATAATACCCAACTGATACAAAAGCTTTGAAATTCAATTAATAGAATATTTCAAAGTGTTCATATCTTATAGAAAAAAATATATAACTATTAATGCCAGCAAGTGAAACAAAGACACAAAACATTTTATTATTTGGCAAAGTACATTGAATTTAGGTGAAAGTTAAAATGCCAGTGCTTAAACTTTCCTAAATTAACTGTTTAGTGCATTTACATAAATTATCCCATGAATGGAGGAAGTGGATCAACCTAGTAAAAAATATAATTTGATTCCATAAGTGAAATCGTTAGATTTTTGATCATATCAAATTGCTATGACTATGTGACAATCTTGTTGTTTTCCTATTTTTTCAACAGAATAATTGATTTTTTTTTTCAATGACATAACCATAAAATATATTTATAATAAAATAATAGGGTAAAGGAAAAAAAAATAGCAGCAGTCCTCAATTTTGTGAGCATAAAAAGTACCCATCTTGCTTATTTTTGAATATTTTGCTTTAAATTCCCCAACAATTTCCTTCAACAAGCATTCGGTTTGTTAGAGAAATCTTCTAACAATGTTAGCTAACAATTTTTAGTTGGATGGCGGAAAAAACCCTTAAAGTGGAATGAAAAAAAGACCAAAGGGACACAAATTTTAAAACACTGTTTTGTTATTAAGATGCTTCTTTTAGCTTAAGCTTATTGCTCTTTCTTCTTCTTTTTTCTTCTCTTTTTGTTTTTTCTTCTCTTTGTTTTTTCTTCTTCTTTTTTTTCTCTTGCACTGCAGTAGTATTGTTGTTTTTGCAGGCAAAATATTTATCGTCAGTGGATAACCTTGTACGTCTTTTCTTTTTTTTCTTCGACGTGTTTTTCTTATTTCAGCATAGTTTTTTGTATCAAACTAATTCAATATTTTTCGACTTTATTGCAGGCCTATAGAAAACTTGCAAAGGAGTTTCACCCTGATAAAAATCCAAATGCTGGCGAGAAATTTAAGGAAATATCCTTTGCTTATGAGGTTTTATCAGACCCAGATAAACGCGAAGTTTATGATCGGTATGGTATTCAAGGGATACAAGAGGGTGCCCATGAAGGGGCGGGATTTGGTGGTGATCTGTTCTCATCTCTTTTTGGAGGAGGAATGTTCATGGGCGGAGGACGGAAACGTGGGCCAAAAAAAGGCGAAGATACAGTGCATCCATTAAAGTATGTTGAGTGTGTCTAACTATTCCTCTATTTTACTATGCTAGACTGAATATATGTATACGTGGGGAAAGGGACTGTGAGGAGCTCCCCACTAAGATTCCCCTTCCCCATCAGTAACACTTAAAAAACCGGGTGTAAAAATATTGTTGTATACGTGGGGAAAGGGACTGTGAGGAGCTCCCCACTAAGATTCCTCTTCCCCATCAGTAACACTTAGAAAACCTGGTGTAAAATATCGTTGTATACGTGGGGAAAGGGACTGTGAGGAGCTTTCCACTAAGATTCTCTTTTCCCGTCAGTAACACTTAGAAAACCTGGTGTAAAAATATCGTTTTTGGGTACCCCACCCCCTGCTCAAGGCTTGAACCTGTGTGCACATGCTTGGTAGAAAATTCATTATCTTCAGTGTTTTTGGTCAATAATACCAAAGTCATTTCTGCTTTTAGAGTGATTTTATTTCTTTTTTTTTTTTTTTTTCGTACAAAATATTGCTGTTGTTTAGAAAATTTAACTTGAAATACATTTTTATTAAACTAGTGTTCATTAAAATAAATGAAGAAGCATTATGGAATATTTCTTTGGGGGGGGGGGGATTGTGCCCTTTTTCTCCTTATCTTGAGGTTATTCTAATAAATTTCGCTAGTCCTGTTCTTTTTCGCTGAAAAAATTTTATTGCTAAACTGAAGTTTTATATTTACTTACGTTTTTTGCAGAAATGAAAAAAAAATATTTAAAAAGGTAATTGAATACCAAATGCAGTTTCTATTCTCTCAGAGGCTTCCTTTATAAGATTCTTGATGGCATCCTTCAGTTTTTTAAGCTTATTTTAGTATAGAACTTAGAATTCTAAAATTTTAGCGCGTAATTTTCCATATGCAAAGCTCTAGCCTATCTACATCTCTTCAAAATATCGATGAGAAGTAAAATTCTGTGGGATCCAGATTCTGAAATGATAGTCTCAGTACTTTGTATGATCCATCATTCACTTCTTGTTTTCCCTATGATGGAGGGACAGTGTTTTCTCTGTTGTTATATATTTAGCTCAAAGGCTACAGCGAATATGTTTTTATTTTGGACGTGTTGCCGTTTTCTTCTGGTGTGAATTCTGTTTAGCTTTATATTGTTAGAGACTTGATAAACTGGTATATATAACACTATATAAATATAATAACGGTATATTTAATGGTAAGTAATTTCTTAGACCACATTGCTTTTCTATTTACAAAAATTGAGGGAGAAAAAAGGGGTTGAATTTAAGTAAAGCAGTGGAACAGAACAAAGATTAAAAAAACATAAAGAAATAGAAATAATATATATAAAGAAATTTAAAGGATAAGAAAAGTTCTTCAACAGAAGTTAGAGGAGCAGTACTAAAACCGAGAAGATTATAAATTGACTCATGCAAGCCAAATATGAAACGAATAGGAATTATCCTAAATAAACGAAGAGTCTGATTTTAAAAAAAATAATTATTTTCTATGAATAAAAAGTCAAACTTAAAGCGAAAAGTAATTACCACGAATAAGAGTGGTGCAGCCACAGTCCCACAGCCCGTGAAAATTTACTTGGTATTAGTGCTTTGCTGAAAACTTAGTAGATTGCTTCAATTGTTGCAAATTGATGTTTCTGAAACTGTTGTAAATTATGGGTTTTCCTCTTAATGTGTATTTTCTCTCTGAAACAAATGATTTTACGACAAGTCTGCTGGTATATTGTACCAAACGGACACAACACTTATATCACTGGATTCATTAATGTCAGATCTATCCATTCACCATGCCAGACTCATGATATTCCCTAACCTTTTTCTTGGGGAAGGATCTAAACTTGCTTAAAAAATGGGAAAATTGTTTTTTTTTCAACGTATTTCCAACCTAAAAAACCACGTGCACTAAATTTCAAAAATGTTATTTGGGAGGTGGATAGAGTTGAATATCAACTTAAGAATGATATCAAACTTTTGCAACTCTATTCCAGAATCGCTAAAGCACTTGTTTTTGAATGACAATGCATCCATGTAGAAGTAGTCAATATTAGGAAAATCTTGAGTTAGACAAACCTCGAGCCTGACATCAGCGTGTTGCTGCTCTCAAGCCTACCAGCCAACACTGAAAGACGACTATACAGAAATATCTTCAATTTCCTGTGACATTATATCTGACAGAGGGTAGCAAGGCTTTTTGCTGACCAATGATCACCTGTAGGTGGAAAATTGTCTGGAAGCCAGAAGGAGACTGAAGTGGACTCCGGAAGGTTTAGAATTCCAAGAAGAAGATCAAAATTGTCTTCTTATTTTTAAAACCATTGTAGAGCAGAAAAATAGCATACTAAAACAGAGGCCAAATGGGGCCCAATTGTGCCATTTTGACGCTTTTTTGAGTCGGTTGCGTATTGAATTTTTCGAATCAGCTCATTTTTTATGGGGGGAAATCGTTCATTCGGCGCATTTTCACTAGAAAAATAGAGCTTACTGTGCATTTTCACTTTTAGGTGGCGCAACTTTAGACCAAGCAAGTGGCAACACTGCACTAAAATTTGATTAGGGAGCATAAGCCTGTTTATTCTTAACCGCACTTTATTTAGTTCTGAAGTACCCGCTCGAAAATAAATGCCTCTCCTTTTGAGGATTTTGACTGGTAAGTCTTTTCTATTGCATGAGCAATGATTGCTCAGGCTCTCCACCGTTTCCATGATCATTTGTTTAGTAGCAGTGTAGTTCACCAAGTCGCAATAATGAAGCTTTGTATGACTTACTTTCGGTTTTAGTCACCAAGTCACAAAGCCTTATGTGATTTAATTTCGTTTTAGGGTATCACTTGAAGGGTTGTACAATGGCAAGACATCCAAATTGCAAATAAACAAAAGTGTCATATGTTCTTCTTGCTCGGGGTAAGTAGAAACCGCTTTTGTAGTTAAATATACTTCTTTATTAGAACAACCCAATGTCGTTAATATCATTAAAGGCGATTTTTGTTCTTGATAAGACTAGTCTGGTATTTAGTTACAAAGCGGTATCTGTTTTATGCCTTTAATGCAAGTTAAAAAAAAAAATATATGTTATAAAAAAATAAAGCTGTGCTTTCAAAATATTGTTCCCTTTGCTGCTAAGTTTTTTTTTTAATATTTACATGTGTTTTAAAGCAATTGATAATAAACAAGAAAAGAAAGTTCTGAAACTCCACATAATTAGTGACTTGGTTGCGAGGGTAAACTGTCTTACCACTCGGTTCGATTTTTGCCGCTTAATTTTTGTGGTCGACTTCCTCTAAAACGCACTGTATGGAAACACTGAGAGGAGAGAATCAGCTACCCCTCGCTAGGCATCTACAGCATATGGGTAGTCCAACCAGTACTAGCCAGAGAACTTCTTTCTCCCATCTTGGTTTACTTTTATTGATTTTCAGCTTTAAAATTAACACTGGGTATTGAAGAGAGGGGGGGGGGTGTCAGCCTCTCACATATTTAAGAGAGCACTAGTTCAAACAATCCATAATAGAAATATGGTAAAGAGTAAGCCTTTTCAATTGAAGCCGACACCAAAGAAAACTTTTAAGACCAAAGAAACCTCTCACCAAAGAAGTGCAAAGTTTGGAACTTTAAGAACATCCAAGAATAAATAAGCTGGAATCAAAAAGGGTATAGTGCAGAATGAAGATAGTTCAATAGAAATTCACAAGCATGCTCAGTTGAGTGAGCGTGGTATAATAATTAGGAAAATCAGGAATTTTAATGAGAAATGCCTCCATATGTATTTATACAGTTTGTGGCTTTAGCAGGCACCAAATAAAAAAAAAAGAAACGCTTTATTATGATTAATTATTACTCTCACAGCCGGCTGATAGTACCCGTTGATTGCTCTTGCGATCGACTTCCATAGGGTTTGGTGGCTCTTCTTTCTATAATGAAACATCAGAAAATTCTTCAAACTAGTCCAAAATTCTCCAAAATTAGTAAACTACTCTAGAACATTCCAAAATACTATCTAATATCCCAAATTTGACTGCTTCATTTGGCCCCCCCCCCCCTCTCACCCCACCATCCCTAATGGACAAACATATTGACCAAGTTATGCATACCCATTGTATTTTTAATAACGCGTCTCTTTTTTCCTCATCGCTTGTTTACCGTTTGCCGTTTAATTAAGAAGAAGATGAAAATCACGCTATTCAAAATACAATGAGCATATATAATTTGGGCTAATTTGGGCTAAATATATAATTTGGGCTAAATACAATGAGCATATATAATTTGGGCTAGAATCTTTTGTAATGTTCTCTTTGCTATCTTGGACAGTCGTTGGGTTGAATGAAACTTTCAGGAATGCAAACAGAACCTAAATTATTTACCAGGAAAGTTCTGAAGTGTCTACCTTCTCCCCCACCCCCCACATTAGGGCATTGAAGTTTCGATGAATTCAGACAAACTTTGTGTTATAAATGTTTAACTTTCTTAAAAATGAAAATGTTTTAAGTCTAATTTCTTTCTTAATTCTGGATTTATACAATTTGTAGAATTGTATCTTAGATTAAATTAAAAAAAATAAAATCCTAGTGGCTTAAAATCACACTCAAATCATTCGAAATGTGGTTTCAAAATTTAGGGTCAAAGATAAATAGACTCAAATCGAAATTAAGGAAAAAAGTTTTTCTTTGTTTAAGCTAAGACATAGACTTCACTTCTATGCAATCTTCTAAACCTTAGAAATAGGAAAGGAGTAGAGATATAATCTTCAAATCACATTAATGGAGAAAAATGTAGGCTTCGGATCTATTCCTGAAATCTTATTCACCAAATTCATGTATTTTCAGAGATAACAAGAAGCCTTTGACCCAAATTGATCACTTTGACCTTCCCAAGGCCAGAACATAATTCGCACTTTACTGGAAAAAATACAAATGAATGTGCATTGTCAGCTTAATATATATATATATATATATATATATATATATATATATATATATATATATATATATATATATATATATATATATATATTGATTTATTCGATTTATTTAATTTATTAATTATTTGATTTATTTAAGTTATAAAAATAAAAACATTTATATTTTTTTAGTAAAGTGAAAATTATGTTCTGGCCTTGGGAAGGCATATAGGTTTTGAGCCCTACTCATGTTAATTTCTGCTCGTTTGAGTTTGACTAGATTATTTATTGTAATTTGCAATCACTATTGTAATTTCTGTTTGTTTTGGGTTTCATTTGTTTATCGATGCTGATTTGTGGTAGTTTCACGCTAGGTAGATTATTTGATTTTATTTTTGCTCATTTTTGGTTTAATGGAGTTCTTTACTTTTCTTTGAAAAACTCATTTTGTGGAAAAAGTTATTTTAATTTATCACTTTTAAGGGCTGGACAGACGTGGGGTTTTCTGGAAAGATGGCCGTACTTTCTGTCAGCTTGTGAACTAGGATTTCCTTGAAGGTAAACGCATAGGCTAACGTTTTGAGCCATTTTAGTCTAATTTTTAACTTTGAGAGATTTTCTCAGTTTCTGCGAATATTTTCAATGTAACTTGTTTGGAAATACTTACTGCTCACTGTATGTGCTTCTTGATGGCTTTGTCAAGCAGATTGTTTTCGCTGATTGTTCATGTTTTAGAAATTTGCCAAGAGCGCGTCAATATTTGTTTGAAAAGGCCAGGTCGTCATTCGCATGTATACGCTCTTTAAACGCTGAAAAATAAACCTACATCCGTCAAGTCCCATAGTCATTTGTGAAGCAGTTATTGTTTTATTTTCAAATTATCCATTATAAGGTCTCCATATAATTCAATTTTACTGTCTCAAAAAATGGAATGATTTACTTCTAAGAGCTTCGAAGTCTATTCAGCTCCCTTCCCCCAGGTGAGGAACGATCGGCCCTCAGCCCCCCCCCCCTCTCTAGAAAACCAATAATTTACAAAAGTGAAAAATTTGTAATACTCCAACAAATATGGTGTTTTTCTGGCAATTTTTTTTCGTACGTTGGTCACTCCCCGCTGGAATTTTTTTTTTTTGAACTACCACCATTTTTACTTTACTTTTTCTTTATTAGCACTGGTGGAGTATCTGGCAGTACAAAGCGATGTACAGGCTGTAATGGTGCTGGTGTGAAAGTAACTTATAGACAGTTTGGTCCAGGAATGGTACAGCAAATGCAGTCAACTTGCAGCGATTGTCAAGGCGAAGGTAAATAGCTTTTTTTTACTTTTTTTGAAGTCATGATGTATTGGCCAAAAACCATGGATAAAAAAAAATCGGGGACAAACTATCTTATGCTGCTAAAAAGGAAATGGCCTTGCTTGGCTAATGAAATTAATTTTAATCGAGAAGATAAGCTTACAGTTCATTTTTGCTGTTTCTGAACTGCACCGACTTGACATTGTAAACTTTGTGCTAGAGCCTCTCTTCCTCATCATCTAGACTTCTTTCTACTGTTTTACTAACTACAATTTTCTAATTCTCTAGTCCATTTCCTAGAGATTTCAGGCAGTATGAAATAAATAGTTTCTAAGACCACACTGACCTTAGAAACTATTGCCAGTTTTGGCCAACATTTTGGCATGGCATATGAAAAAAAAACAAAAAAAAATGAAATGCAAAATAATATACACGATAACGGAAAAGAAAAACTTTCAACAAAATATGTAAGATAAAATAATTAGATTTCATTTTAAGGAATTGCACGATCGTAAAAATGTAAAAGTGATTTACAGTAGGTTCGATAACATAACTGAATAAAATAGTTTTTAAAAAAAATGTCAAATATTTAAATTCTGGAAAAAAAGGGGAAAGATTGTGCATAGAGAGAGTACTTTCAGACTTATGATAAAAATTATCTATCTTAATCATAGCTAATTCCAACGGCTCTTTAATTTTAAGTTTCCAAACTGATTGTGTTACTAAAACATGTTGGAAAACCAAGTAAAACTTTCAAACAATTTGGAATAGCAAACGCGAATTGAAGACGAGTTGAAGATTTTAAAATCTCGGAGAAAAGGGCAGGATTGAGAACATGCGTGACAGCAACTGCATTAAAAAGAGAACTTAAAATAATACGACGATTTATACCACGTAGTCGCACTATTGAACCAAACGCATTTCTAATTGTTCTTGAATATTTAAAATTAGCACCAACTTTTAATCTCGAGCTGAAGGACAATAAAGTAACCCCAAATAAACAACAGCACCAGAAACCGGAAATGAAGTACTGCTGTGACAAACTAGTTTGACTCGATTATTACCATTGATGGGAAGATATTGACACTTTTAATTGAGAAAAATGTTAGTCAACTCGGGAAATCGATCTGCTTGGACTCAGGATATTTTCCTCGTAATTCATGAGCGTAATAATTGCTACACCAAATAAACAACTGTGCAATACAACCATGTTGCGGCTCAATAATACTATTATTACACTAATGAGGGGTTATTATATATTCCTGTCTAATTTCCTCTATATACAGAAATCAATGTTGTTGACCCATTAGTCGGAGTAGATGACCTGGGAAAATTACAGACCTCTTAAGAGTTTATGAGGTCTGTAATATACTTTTCACCCTTTTCATTACAGACCTCTTAAGAGTTTATGAGGTCTGTAATATACTTTTCACCCTTTTCATCAACTAGCCATGGGCAGTAGACTGTGCGGTATGAGGGACATTGTTTCGGTCCTTCATCAACAGGCACTAATCGAGTGCAGAAAGTCATCTGATAAAACAAAGCAAGGTATTCAAATGACCTTAGCATTACCACAAAACAATTGCATACCGTGGATTTCATCAGCACCTCTTGAATATTTTTTTTTGGCTTTCTTATAGCATCATTCATTATTGACATTGACACTAAGAAGTCTATGCCTTCATCGAAACGCTCGAGTTCAGCATCGAGCTCTAATTGATGCTGCAGTTTGAGTGTTCGGTCCAGTGTTAAAAACTCAGACTTAGGAATCCACTCAGCCTCACTTTGGCACTGAGCAATTAAGAACATGGTATTTATATATACGGGGGATCTTTACCGAAATATTTGCTTTTCTCGTTAATTAATTGCAACACGAAAATTATTCGCGTCTGGTGTTGTCTTCTTGTTTTGTTTGATTTTTTGTTCTTCTTTTTATCCACAGTTTATAGAATTATCCAGTATGATCATTCTCTATCTCACCCATCATAAAAACCCGGACCGGGGTGCGAGTGCTCCGGAGAACGTTTTTGCAGATATAAACATAAGCGAAGTCAGATCTTTTCATGGGTAGACAAGTCAGACTGTGATCTAATCGGAAACAAGTGGAAACCCGCTATTACGAATAATGCACTTTGTTGAAGGCGATTTTTTCCATATGCAGCCTTTACCAACCTTTACCAGTTTTTTTTTTTTTTTTTTTTTTTTTTTTTTTTTTTGTATGTAACTTGATGTTGGGGCCTAGTTTTTTTTTTTATTACCTAGAGGTTTTCTTCTTATTAATTTACTAATATCTAGTTTTACCTTGTGATGCTAGGTGGGAGTTGTATATCTTGAGATGCAATTTGTTAGAGTCTGTGGGTCACACCTGGAGAGCAATATAGTCTTTCTTTATTTACCTCCTCCCCCCCCCCCCCCTGGAAAATAAGGCTTTCTAAATTTGAGAATTTTATTTGAGTTTTGTTTTTTTAATTTCCGTAGAGGAATGAATTTTGGTACATGTGTATTATGCGCCACTCACTCAAGTTTACGCTGTGTCAAATTCAAGAACACTCTGTTTTTTTCGTTAGTTTCTTCGTTACTTTAGAAATAAATTTGGGCTATAGATTTACACATTGGGGGGGGGGGATAAAGTATAGCAGGTTTGCATGTAATATGTGTTAGGTACACTTATTCTGAATATTATGAAGTAAGAATTGTTTTCTGACTTCAAACTGTCCCAATACTACCCCCCTCCCCCTTATGTGCAAATATATACAGGGATCGGCCGCAGTCACTTTTTGTCACTTTTGTCACTTTTTTTGGGACCCGTCACTTTTTGTCACTATTTCTGTCATTTTGTCACTGAAGTCACTTTTTTCGACGTTTCGGACCTAATTTTTTTGGTTAAACAGTATGTTATAGTTGACTGTCGACTGTGGCATAATTCATAAAAAAAAGGTAAGTCTTTTTTTGATAGTTTGGACTGTATTTCAAGACGCACAATGTATATGGCTGTAATAAACGTGGTTAGTGTGTGTGTGTGTGTTAAGATCTAGGCTTTTGCAGATAACATCTGCAAAAGCCTTTTCTACCATAGAAAGAAAAATACTTTTCTACAGGTAGAAAGGCTTTTCTACCATACCATAACTGCCTGTGGTTCTTTTCAGGCCCTTGGTTTACTTAGCATCCTTTCTTGTCTGGTTGCTTAGCAAATGGACAGTTAGGCCAAAATTCCTTCTGTATGTTTTCAGTGTTAGCCAGTTTCTTTGATTTTAGACCATTTCCTGCAAAAGGCATGCATGCCCACAGGTCTGAGGACGTCAAAATGTAAGATTAAATTCGTGTTTTCATTGGTTTTGTGAGTTTGTATTTGTATTAGCTTTATATGTTTTCGAATTCCATCCTAAAACCCATTCTTATACCAGTTCTTAGATAATGGGCAAGACAAAATTTTTGGAGAGCTGGCTCAGTAGGGAAGACGGTGCTGGGCATAAAGTGAAAGAGTGGTGCACAAAAGGGAGTGACAGCTCGTTCTATTGTAAAGTTTGCAAAAAGACACTCAGCTGCCAGAAAGGATTCCAGTCCCTTCTTCAACATGCAGCTGCACAAGATCAGAAAAAGAGTGCTTCTGTCATGTTAAACCAGCGTCAGTTGAGAGTCGCTGCATCAGCTCCAACCGAAAACCACCCAAACTCACAGAGTGACGATAGCGTACCATAAAAGAATCTGGAAATGCTCCGCGAGCGAGATGCAGCGTCAAGGGCGGAGATAGTTCGGGTTTTAAAGAGTATTGCTAGTTCTTTTGCTGCAGCTTCGTGTGATCATATTGCCGAGGTGTTCCGAACAATGTTCCCTGATGCTGTACCAGAAGGCTTGTCGTTAAGTGCTAAAAAAAAACGAGATGCTTGTTGACGGAGGCTATTTATCCGTACTTTTGAGAAATTCTAGTTGAAGACATCCAGAAATCTGACATTGTGCTGGAATATGATGAAACAACGAACAATGGTGGGGTAGAGGAGCTCCGAATAAGAGTTCGATACTGGTCAAAAGAGCGGAAACAAGTAGCTAGTTGGCATTTTCAGACATATTATATGGGGCATGCAACCAGTGAAGATCCAGAAAATCCTGCAGAGTATTGAAGATGCAGAACTTTCATTTGAGAGATTGCTGATGCTTGCAAGTGATGGCCCAGTGTCAATAAGAAAGTGTGGCCCATCATAGACTCAGAAAAGAGAAAAAGGTATTCAAAAGGCCTATTGAATTTTGGGAACCTACAACATTCATGCAGTGCATAATGCATTCCTGAAAGGGCTGCAAGAACTCGGGGAGGAGTGCTCTGATATGATCATCGCTGTTTACCACTTTTTCACGGGATGGCCAGCTCGTTCTGACGATTTCAACCAGTGCCAACGGAAAGTTAAAGTTCCTCAGCGTAAGTTTATGAAACACGTCTCCACAAGATGGCTCACCATAGGGGAAGCAGCAAGCCACTTGATGGAACAGTGGCCTGCATTGATTGAATATTGTTGCCCACGAATGCTAGAATTCGTGCCAAAGAAAAAATTTCTGGAGTACCTGATGTCAAATGCAAAATATTTGAAAATTGTAAAATGGCTAAAACAGCAAACAATGAAAGCCGAAATTGAGTTTATTGTAAGCTCTGCAGCAACTTTCACCGCTTTTCCCGGTGTATTTCAACAACAGGAGCCGTCAATTCCTGGGGTACTCTTTGAGCTGAGACGGTTATGCACAGTTCTTTTGGGGCAGATTGTGCTGGCTTTTGATGTCAATCTCCGGATCTTCGGTGGTTTTTAAGGCTTAGTTCGTATTGCAGATCTTCACCTACAGCAACCCTTGTGTAATGATTGCTGCCCTGGATTTTTAGATTGAATTCGTTATTCTGAAAGACAGGAAATTTTTTCCTGAGAATTCGAAAGCATATCAAAGCTGCTGTACAGTACCTGCTGACAAAACGCCCTGTGAATAACGAGTTTTTCCGAAGCCTTGCCTGCCTAAGCCCTCCCAGTCCATTGCCAAAGAACGAGTTGCAGTGATGTCGTCCACATCGCGAGAGAACCTCCATTTGAAACGGACATTAAACAGTCCAGGGAGAATGATTTTTAATACAGTCAGATCCTTTGCCGCCACCCGTGGAGAGTACTCGAATCAACAGCTATTGGCAACAGATTCTGGAACTGAAGACACCCTCTGGTAAAACCAAATATCAGGCCTTAGGTCAGATCGTCCAGCCAGCTTTGTTGCTCTTTCATGGAAGTGTAGACGTAGAGAGAGGATTTTCTCGGTCAGCTCTGCTAATGATTAGCCTTCAAGCGTGTACAGTAGAGCGGACACTGAATGCTAAGGCTTTTGCTGTGGATGAGCTCCGCGACTATGAGAACAGACCAGTGTGTACTGATCACAAAGAAGCTGCTTTGTCTGGGTAGATCAGCTAGAGCCAGCTTTGAACTATTCCTTATTGAATGAAGACAATAAGAATCAGAAAGAGAAGCTTGAAGCTGAGAAGGAAGATGCTGCACAAGAAATCCAGGAGATGGCGTGGAAGAAGCAGAAAATAGCGGCCATAGAGTCAGACATTGTATGAAAAAAAAGAGATGGTTAAGCAGAAGGAAATAGGCGATACCCTTCTGAGAGAGGCAGGGGAACGGTTGAAGAAAGCTGTGGAAGAGAAGGACTTCCTGAACATTGGTCTTGCTCAAAGTATGCGGGAAGCAGCATTAAAAGCTCGCTCCGAAGAAAGGGAAAGGGTAGATGATGCTGAATCGGTTGAAGTACTTGTTCTGAAGAGGAAATCCTAACTAATTGATCGCCTTTCGAAAGGTCAAAGAAGTGATGACGTAATATCCAGTGATTGCTTATACTTAGTCGTGGCGGACGCTGGATATTCAATAAGTCAGTTTTCGTTCCTACTGCCCTAATCGAAAACGTACATTTACCGAAGTTATCGTTTTGTATAATTAAATAAAATCAGTTGAAGAAAAAAATAAGGATTTCAGCATTTCCGTCCGTAAGTTCTCGGGCTCTCATTGGCCTGTGATGATCTTACGGTAGTAATTTTGATCCTTGTAATCCATCTGACTGACGGCTTCTGAGCAGTCACTTTTTGTCACTTTTTTGGTGTCCTCAAGTAACTAAGGTCACTTTTTTCGTGCACCTCGTCGTGGCCGACCCCTGTATATAGCCCAAATTATGTATTTTCCATGCATTCTGTCACTTGTATTTGTCTTGTCCCGCGCTAAGCTGAAAGAAAGCAGCGAAGAAACCGGTTTGTTCTCGAGTTTTACACAGCGTAAACTTGAGTTTGTTGCCCATAATACACAAGAATAGGCAGAAGCTTTAGCTGTCAGCTTCGGGAAAACAAAGGTATTGGCGACAATGAAACCCCTCAGTTACAATCTCCATGATACTGGCAAGTCAAAGGAGGAATTATTGGTGCCTCTGACAATAACAGAGTTGAATGATATTATGGGGGAAGTCAATATTTCATCTGCAGCAAGTGAAGATGAAATCAGTTATAAATGTATAATTGAGTCTGGGGAAGTTTTTAAAACCAAGCTACTTCATATTTATAATCAATACTGGCAGAGTACGAGATTTCCGAAGTTATGGAAGCAGGCTATTATTGTACCAGTGCCTATAACAGGAAAACCTACCAATAGAGTGAAATCTTATAGACCTATCTCAGTTTTACCAGTCCTCGTTAAACTCTTAGAGAAAATAATTCATAAGAGACTGGTATGGTTTGTCAAATCTAACTAGTTACTACCAAGGTCCCAATCAGGTTTTCGTTGGGGTAAATCCGCTGTGGACAATATAGTCCTCCTTGAAGCTGCTATGAGACAATCCACAGAGCAAGGAAAGAATTTAATTGCCGCGTTGGTAGATTTTGAGGTTGCTTTTGACAGTGTTGATAAGACTTTCCTCTGCATAAGTCTTAGATATAGACTTCCCAAAGGAGGTTATGGAATTTTTAGATAGTTACCTATTCGACAGGTATTATAAAGTTAGAGTCCATAGAGTCCCAGTGCATAAAGGACTCCCACAGGGGTCATCACATCTCTTTATTGTTCACTTTGTTTCTGTCTAATTTAAAGTTCAGTTCTGATAATGCTTGCCAAGCGAAGTTTGCTGACGATCTTTTGATTTGCAGCTCTGGGTCCAATATAAAAATGATATGGCAATAGAATTAAACCAAATGATGAAAGAACTATGGGCCTTTTCTATGGCTTATTCTCTACCGATAACTAAGGCAATTATATTTTACAAAAGAAAAGGATTTGTCCCTCCCAAAATATGGATAAATGGAAATGAAATTGATTACGACCCTTCTCCCAAACTTCTTGGTATCCATTTGGACCATGGTTTGACCTGGAAAAACCATATTGATTTTGTTAAAAAATCTTGCATGAAAAGGCTTTTTCTTTAAAACGTTTAGCTACTACTAAAAGGGCCAACTCACCAACTGTTCTGCTAGATTTTTACAAAAGGTTTATCCGGTCAAAGATTGAGTATGGTATTGAAGCATACGGAGGATGTTGCAAAACAAGTTTTGCAAAATTGGAAATCCTCCAAAACATGGCAATAAAAACAGCCTTTGTTTTTCACAACCATACCCCAAGTCTTAAGGTCCGGGCACTAACTGGTATGCTATCAGTGTAAGAAAGGAGGAACATTCTGGTAATCAAGTTTTAAAAAAAATCCAAGTAATTGGTCAATTGCATTGGTTGTTTTCAAAAATCTTTATCAATAATTGTTCAATGAATGATAGCTGGAATATCCGCTCTTAGATTCTTTTCACTGAACTAGTTTCCGACTGGAATAAGGATGCAGAGAGTTGCACTTTACATCTTCAGCCTCCAAAATAGAAGTTTAATCCTACTAATGTATGTACTGAGATTATAATGGATAAGATATCAAGTTTTTCCCCACTCAGATTAAGATAGTTTTCAAACAGAACGTCTTAAATGATTATCCTGATTTTCTACAAATCTACACAGATGGTTTAGTAAAAGGGTCCAAAGCTGCTTCAGCCACGACAATCCCATGCTACTCTTTAAGTATTCGTACAAAGCTGCAAAATAGATCATCCATCCTGACTACTGAGATTAAAGCTATAATCAAGGCACTTAAGGTAGTTATAGCAAAACCTCCACTATCAAAAAGTGCGTTGTCTTTTCAGACTCAAAGTCAGCCTTACAATTGATTTCTAAAGTGTACAAATCAACACCGACTCAGATCTACATTACCTTCGGAGCCTTCTCTTTGACCTTCAACAGAAAAATATTATCATCCAGTTTCAGTACGTTCCAAGTCATAAGGGTATATACTATAATGAAATTGCTGATCTGTTGGCAAATTCTACAGTGGATACACCCATTTCTATCAACATCTCTCACTCTACGTGACATAACCCGACATAGAATACCTATAAAACGATTCTTACCTCCTATTCTGATCTTCCCATATCGGGAAACTAATGTTCTTTATTTCAGAATAAACAGTTACTCTCTGATTTTAAGAAAGGAAGAACATGAATGGAATAAAAGGGACGACCCACACTGCAGATTTTGTTTAAAAGTGCCAGATACTTTACAGCATATAATTTTTAAATGCTACAGCACAGCTTACCTGGCAGCAAATATAAAACGTACATTTGAAAGACTGAAGACGAATAAAGATATTGACGAGCTATTTAAAGCCAATTATAATGCATCAGATGAAAGATACTTGTACAAAAGCATAATTGATTTTCTCATGGATGCTAATATTGTTTGAAGAAAGCGGAGTGAGTGCAGAAGAGAGCGAGTAGCAAGAGCCGAATAGGTACTAGCTGGCCTCCAGGCCTTAAATTGATGGGATTATATAAGCTCGAGTACTCCTACTACCCACAAACCATCCAATTCCATTGTTTCTTATTTTACTTTTTTTTTCTGTTATATGAATTGCTTTTGTTATATGAAAACCAAGAGTATTATATTCCTTAAGAATTGAAGGAAAAAAAACTTGTCAGGTTTATCTGTTGATTGTGTTGCTTTTCGTTGTATTAATTGTTTACTTACATGAAACCTCCTAGAAGCCAAAAGGAGTCTATCATAGATTCCAGGTGCTGTTTTTCGAAAGAAGAAGTACAAAAATTCCTTCCCCCTACGGAAATTAAAAAAAAACTCAAATAAAATTTCAAATTTGGAAAGCCTTATTTTCCACGGGGGGGGGGAGGTATTTCCCGTGGGGGTAAATGCCTAGAACCAGCCAGCTGTATCTTTTGTGCTCTTTTTTTTTCTTTTTCGTAGTTTACAGTTATTTGGTACTAGAAAAGGGTGAAGGGAACAAAACCATATCATTTCGAAATAGAGCAGAGCTAAAACTACTTACCAAAATTGTGACTCCCCAACTCATCTCCCAAATAAACTTCTACGGAATTTATTGTATTCTTTCCCATTGTCGGGAAAGAGATGCTAATGCGGTTCGTTTTTCGAAAGGCTTGTTTTCTAAGATAAACTAATACTAGAAAAAAATCTAAGAGCAAAGTATGCAAAGGTAGCAAAATCGTATTATTTCAAGCAATACAGTAATGTAATGGGTAAGCTTTACCATAAGCTTGTATCTCCCTCCCCCACCCCTCCCCACACCCATCGCCAGGAATAAGGTCCTGGATATGTTCATGAGTGGAGATAGTAAGGTTTTTTTGTGCGGATAATTTTGTTTCTGTAAATAGTATAATTTTTGGCTTTTTTAGGTAAAGTAATACCGGAAAAAGATAAGTGCAAAGTATGCAAAGGTAGAAAGACCATAACGGAATCAAAGCTTTTAGAAGTGCACATTGACAAAGGTATGAGACACGGCCAGAAGATTGTATTTAAAGGGGAAGGAGACCAAACTCCTGGCTATGTTACTGGTGACGTCGTTATGGTCATTCAAGAACAAGAACATGAGTTGTTTAAAAGAGTAGGTGACGATTTGTTTGTGAAGAAGAAACTCTCTCTGACGGATTCTCTTTGCGGGTTCTCTATGGTTATTAAACACTTAGACGGAAGAGACCTGGTGCTTAAACATCCCCCGGGGAAGGTCATTGCCCCTGGTAAGTACCTCATTTGATTTTTTTATTAAGACTATTGGAAACTAGTAAAAGTTTTTCGAATAAAAATATGCCTAATACAAAAACTTATCCTGGCATAACTCTGGCTGGTGGACATTTGAAGCCAGTTCACAAGAAGCTATCACATTTTCATTTACTCACAACGATACGTTGTGCTAGCTGCAAATTTAGATTAACGATAAACAAAATTTGTGTTGACCAAATTCTAGTTATGGCGCTGGTGAACTAGACTTCGTCTTTTAGAATAAAAGGCAACATATATCCTCTAGCGCTACCCAGCCAGGTTATGAAGTTAAGTACATGCATCTCTAAGGAAAAAGTCTACCCCTGGCAACTAGTTCATCTGATTTTTTTAACCGCTGTTAAAACATGAATTTTCAAGACAGTAAAGGAAGATCTGTGTGTGAAGAAGAAGCTTTCTCTCATGGATTTTTTATTTTGTGGTGGCTTTTACGCATATGGCTATTAAACACTTAGACGATGGGGTTCTTGCACTTAAATGTCCTTCATGGAAATTTACTGCCCTTCGTAAGCTTTTCATTTGATTTTTAGACAATATTGCACAGGGTGCTATTCAGCCAAGTGGTAAAGTAAGAATGGGAATCCCCAGGAAAGGTCATTGCCCCTGGTAAAATTTAATTTTATTTTTTTTTTTTTTTTTTTAAGAACGTAGGAAATTAGAAAAAGGGTAAACTCAAATTTGTCGACTAGAAGAAAGGCAACTTGTTTTATTTAACGTTAACTGGTCAAATGATAAAGTTATGCATACAAAAGTAAAAAAAAAATAACTTTTGTTTCGCGTCAAACCAAATATAGCCTAACCGGTTTTTCCCCAAAGGCGCAAAAAATTGAATCTCTCTACCTATCTCTTGAGTCAATCTGGTTACATGTAGTGCATAAAGTAAATCCTTGGGGTTATTTTCAATCTTGTTGGTATAATCAAAAACAGACGATATCTCATGCTAATATTTTTCACTATAGGGCTTCTTTGGGGTGCCATAATTATCACGAGGTGCCTTAGGCCAATTCTGGCCTGTTACTAATATTTTGCACTATAGGGCTTCTTTGGGGTGCCATAATTATCACTAGGTGCCTTAGACCAATTCTGGCCTGTTACTAATATTTTGCACTAGGCTATAGGGCTTTTTTGGGGTGCCATAATTATCACTAGGTGCCTTAGACTAACTCTGGTCTTTTATGAGATTGAATTAGAAATACAGCTATGCAAAAAGAAATTCGAGAAAACCTCTCAGTTTTCTTCTAATCTCCACGGCTGTTGTATACAGTATGTATACAATAAATATTTATTTGTGTATAAACATTTGTTTAAACAACAAATAAATATTTATTATATTATTATTTATATATAAATAAAATGTTTTTAATGTATATTATATGATATTTATTGCACAACAATAAATATTTGTTGTATACTGTATATGTACTGGTGTATTAATAGTTGAATCAGGCAGAAAAATTATTTAATCTTGAGGTAAAGATGGGACGATAGTATTGTATTCCGTACTAACTTCTTAGAGATAAAAAGTATGTTTGAGGAAGTACTTCCCTGTTTTGCTAACTCAAAAGCCTGAAGTTGTCAAGAACAACAGACTTTGCCAAAAAAAATGCTTTATTAATAAAAATATTATAATTTATTAATATTAATTAATAAAGTTTGCTTATGAAGATAGCAAAGTTTTTTCCAATAACTATAAAATTATTTCAAAATGATAAATAATATTGTGAGATGATGGTTTTTGGTTGCGAGCCTCTGATGCGCAGCTCAATTAAAAAAAAAATTCCAGGACGAGCTGATGAAAACTTTACTTATCTGTTGCCGAATTAATCCTTTCCAATAAGGTATTTATTTCAATCAAATCAAAGGTTAAAAGGCTCATGTCAAACGGGGCAGTACCTTTGAAACAAAATTTTGTTGGGTCGACAGACTCCGAGCCTTCACCACTCCCATGTTGAAAAAAAGCATAAGTAGTTCTTGCTTTGAACAGGGTTTAATTGAATTAATAGAGTAAAGTAAAATGGTTTGGTTTATTGATATTCATATATGGATTTGTGATCTTCATTTGTGAAAAAATCTAGAACAACATTGGTCAAATGCTTTTCCGTAAGCTTGACGTAAATACGTTCTTAGACCACTTGATAATCTAAATATAAAAAAGATATTTTTAAGACATATTACCAAAGTAAACCAAAAGCAAAATATAATAACCAATTTGTTTTTTTACATTTATAGTAGACGGGCTTCTTGTTTTTGTTCTCTTGATTTATTTGTTTTTATTATTATTATTTTGTGTTAAGGTTTAATTTTGCTCCCAATATGGTAAAACAAGCACAATGCAAATCCAGAAAAAAACTGTTAACAAAGTCTAGTTGATCAGATATGAGTTATTTACTCTCTAGTGTTTTTCATCTTTCATGTGCTATTTTCTAGTATATGCTAACTATTTAACCTAGTTCTTTTCTCTCCTTTCTTTCTTTTTACGTAAGTGAAGCCGAAGTATTCAGGCCTTTATAATTATTTTTTCAATTTTGCCTTGTCTTAATTTAGTTTTTACACATAATATGACTTGACTGCTGCTACTTTTGCGAAAAGTTTACAAAACAAGACTCGAATACGTTTCTTAAACAAAAATGGTGCATAAGGAATTACATCCATGAATGTACGGTCTGCCTCACAAGTTTTAATATCTGAGCATCAGACCAGGAATTTTGTTCATGTTGATTGGGGGGGGGGGAATATAATAATGCGATCTGCAGGAAGAAATATAATTACAGGGCTTGTAGGGGGTGTGTATCCTCCTTTGTTCCCGTCGATTTCAGGTGGCAATAGCCACAATGCTATATATTAGGAGAAAAGCCAGAGAATTTTTCTTTGAAAATTTTTTCGAGAATAACCCCATTGGACGTACCAATAGTATTTGTCAGGGTAAGTTTACAGTGAAACATGGTATTGCCAGCGTAGCAAGATTAAAGACGGACGATGTTTATGCTCACTAAAAATAAGATAAAGATTTGCGAAGCTACATTTTATTTAGCCGAAACTTCTGCCTACTTATTCTGTCTCTAGGAGTGTTTGCCCTCCCTTCAGTGAATATCAGGGAGTTTGTTGAAATTTGAACTGGCCCTCTGCATAAAATGTTACATATTTGAAATCTATAAGGACAAAGAAGCGTGTTTCTGTCTGGATATATTGGGTGGAAATGCTCCTATATAATGCACTTGAGGAACAAAATGAGAACTTTAAGTATAAGGGGGGGCGTTAATTTTGAACTCTCCTTTGCAAATGTCGATTCAAATTTGTTCATGAAGGCATAGTTTATCTATCTTGCATCTGCATTGGTAGGCCAATGACAGCTTGTTTCTGTTGGCGTAAGAAGGATTCTAGTACTTGAGGGGGTTCTGCTTGTTTTCATGGGGGATCATCTAAGAGAAAGGCCTTTATATTCATCGTTTCTTAGGAAATACTGTTTTCGCAATTTGTAGTGCGTAAACTGCTTCTACTGACTACTTATCGCAGCATTGAGCCACCGGAGGCCAATTCAGCTGCTAACACTCCACCTCCGGCCCATTGTTCATTACTTTACCCTTTTCTCCCTCACACGAATTTAATACTTTCTTTAAATTTTACTTGTGACCTTTTTCAGCTCCATTGCAGAAAGTCCATCGCGCTGCCTAAATAAAGAACGATGTGGGGACAATGTTTTTTTTTTTTTTTTTTTTTTTTTTGTCTTAGACTGGGGCACTTCCTATCGAAGGACTTGTCGAAAATACAAATGAATGTGAATTGTCTGTTTAATATACATATACTGATATTTAGTAATCAAAATGTTAATATTATTTGATTTATTAAAGTTATAAAAGTAATTATTTGAAAAAAACTACGTTTTCTAAAGAGTTAAAGAGGCTGAGTTACAAGGTCGAACCTAAAACGTACAGGGATTAGGAGGCACAGTTGAGGGGCTGCCGCCCCCAAACCCCCGCTTTCGCAGCCTTTAAATAAAAAAAAAAATTAAACTGAAAGTAAGGAGCGACATTAAATCTTAAAACGAACAGAAATTATTCCGTATATGAAAGAGGCTGTGCCCTCCTCAACGCCTCGCTCTTTACGCTAAAGTTTGACTTTCTCACAACTCTTTTTTTAAACAATAAAAACTTTAGCGTAAAGAGCGAGGCGTTGAGGAGGGCACAGCCTCTTTCATATACGGAATAATTTCTGTTCGTTTTAAGATTTAATGTCGCTCCTTGCTTTCAGTTAAATTTTTTTTTTTTTTATTTAAAGGCTGCGAAAGCGGGGGTATGGGGGGCGGAAGCCCCCCAACTGTGCCTCCCTGTACGTTTTAAGGTTCGACCTTGTAACTCAGCCTCTTTAACTCTTTAGAAAACGTAATTTTTTTCAAATAATTTATACACGTTTTTGTACAGTTTATTACTTATTATTGCTTGACTAACTGTTAGCTGATCGTGTCAGGAGTTGAAGTTGGGGGGGTGGCGCCCCCCCAACCCCCCGCTCTTGAACATTCTTGTGTTAAGGCTTTTAATTCCTGAATACTCAAATCACGTCGTACAGGGTGCCTCCTAATCCCTGTTCGTTTTAAGGTTCGAACTTGTGACTCAGCCTCTTTAACAGCCCCCCCCAACTGTGCCTCCTAATCCCTGTACGTTTTAAGGGTTGACCTTGTAACTCAGCCTCTTTAACTCTTTAGAAAACGTATTTTTTTTCCAAATAATACACATAAACAGGTTAGACATGCTTTGTTATGAAAATTGACGCGCAGATATTTCCATAACAAAGCATGTCTAACCTGTTTATCTGTATTATTTGAAAAAAACTAAGGTTTTTCGTAAATGTAAATTCGGGGGATAATTTTTTCGGTCTGAAAATATCAAAAGGCCCTAACAGGTCGAATTCTGCTTCGAATGAGTCCTCATTCAACCGGATCCGTTGCCAACTGTGGCATGTAGGCGTGGCTAAGAAAAAAAAAAAGAAATGATGATGAATTTTAAGTGGCTATATTTGGTTTTTTGAAAACAGGGAAGGAGTGATCGGATTGAGCTGAAATTTCGAGGATTAGCTCCCGGGCCCTAGGAAAGCCTAACCTCTAAATTTCAGCCCAATCGGACACCGTTAAAGGGGGGGCTGTGGTGGGAGGGTCCAAACTTCCGGCCCAGTTTACCCCATGAAGATAAAGTCGGAGGAGGATGAAATTTTGCAAATTTCTTAGTTTGAGCTTGGGCTACAAAATGCGATTACTGCCGTCTCTCTGCGACCTCTAGGACCTGAAATCGCTTAACATTGTGGTGGGTCGCCTCTTTATAGAGGCACAAGTGTGCCTCCTTCAAAACATTTATAATTTTTCAGTAAAGTGAAAATTGTGGTCTGGCCTTGGGAAGGCATAGGGGTTTTGAACCCTACTCATGTTGATTTCTGCTCGTATTGAGTCTTACTCGGTTATTTATTGTAATTTCTGTTCGTTTAGGGTTTCATTTATTTATCGATGCTGATTTGTGGTAGTTTCACGCTTGGTAGTTTGTTTTATTTTGTGAAACTTTTTTTTTAATTAAACCATTAAGCGAGCACTAACGATTCTTTGAAGGGGCGCTAATCTTCTTAGTGTTTGTTTCATTACAGCTTTAAAGAGCTGGATTGAAAACCGTTTTTCGCTCAAATTATTGTTTCGATGGCCTCCTGCAGCCGCTTTCGATTTCCAGAATTGCTAACGCTCATTCCTCGGATAAACGATTAAAAACCGTTAAAACCGTTAAACGATTAAAAAGGTGGCTGAAATATTTTAGTAAAAAAATCTGTCAAAAACATTAACAAAATAAACATTAAAAAAATAACATTTATTGTTATTTGATGGCGGTTCGGGGTGGAAATTGGAGAGGACAGGATGCCACGCTGTATTTAGAGTATGTAATTATTACGGGCTCAAACGTGCATCAATGCACAAGGAATTGAGTTAAGTGTATTTTTATTTGTATTTTTTTAATTAAAACCCGTATTGAACTGAACTGAACTGAAACTGAACTCAAATTGGGCCTTTTTTCAGGTGCTCAGAAGGTCATACCTTTCGAAGGAATGCCACAATATAGACATCCAGAAATTAAAGGTCACCTTATTGCACAGTTTGAAGTTGATTTTCCAGAAGATCATTTCGGTGATGAAGCAAAATATGCCAAATTGGAGAAATTACTCCCACCTAGACCGAAATTTGTAATGCCTGTAGGCGATGATGTAGAAGAAGTAGATTTGCATGACTTTGATCCTGAAAGTGAAAGTGCAGCCGGTCCAAGTGGACAGAGGCGTGCATATGATAGTGATGAAGAAGATGAGCATCCTGGAGGTGGCATACAGTGTGCTCATCAGTGAAATTTTAGTAAAAAATTTACCCTGTGCGTCACTGTTAGGATAATGATTGAAGTCGCGTTCTTTAATGACGTTTCTATTTAAAAATTTGCGCAGATTTTTTTTTCATGGTTATAACAATGATCTTTAGGCTTTTTCTTAAAAATTCCAAGCAACAGGATTCAGGAAAATTTCAAAGAACAGGATACTGCACTTTAGTGACATTAGCGAGGATCACAATTGGGTAAATTAGTCATTCTTGAAGGAAGGAAGTCATTCTTGATTTGCTGTATTTGAACTACGTTTGGATGTGCGTAGAAAATAGACGATTGAGAGTCTTGTACACATAGAGATCTCCAAGACGTTCCTCGTCATAAACTTTAAATATTTTTTATCAAAGTCACATTTTCTTTAGCTCTATGGCCCCTTTCTCTCTCATTTTAAGTTTGTAATGTTAACCTCTTATCTTTACCCTATTTTTGTATGATGGCATTCAGTAATTTTATTCAGACTGTGTAATGTGTTTTCTAGCTTGCATGATTCTTTTTTCTTTTCTTTTTTGAAGGTTTGAGGCTTTTTGATGAATTTTAAAAGGTGTTGCGTCTTTCACTAAAACATGATTTTTGGTAAAGTCGTAAACGTTCCAGCGCACAATGCCTGGATTCCCCTGCCTTTAGAGCAAGTTTAAGTTTAGGCATATAATCGCATTCTTATGATATTTCACAAATACACCCCCTCCTTCTTAAAAAAATTACGAAGAAGTTATTTACCTAACGAATTATCAGTACTTTCTAAGCTACGGCAAAATTAATCAGTCTGAATATAAAAAATGAAACAGGTTTTCCACTCTTTTATGCAGTAGTCATGCTAAGCAGTTATGTAATGTCTGAGTCGATACGGCATAATAAGGTGAATTTGCATCTTAAAATTTTTCCAAAGTGTCGTTTTAGTCTATCTTCACGTTGTCGATCAACATAAATCGACCAAACGTGTCGGTGTCGATCGGTGTCTATTTAAAACTTGTAAGCATACAAGTCAAGAGTGCCATCAGAAGCCCCTGAGGGATGACATCGTTAGTGGCGTTTTTTGTTCATGGGCACTTATGTTGTCCAAGGTATGCAGTATCTTCATGTTCAGGGTCCCTGGTTATAGTAAAATACACGTCATGAGCGGTAAATGAAGCTTTTTATAGTAGTTGAAATTTTGTTCCCGAATGTATGGGAGTTCAGAAGACTGTATGTGTTTTAGTACTTTTTTCGAATATAGTATCTGTTCATATTTTTTCCAATCCAATAAAGAGAAATTCCAAATTCTTGTTTTCTTTAAATGAAATGTCAAAGGCAGTTGTCAATGTCCCACAGGCAAAGTTATACATTTCACGCAGGCAAAGGAAAGAGGAGATTATTTTCCTACGAATAAAAGAGTAAAAATAATGAAAATATAAATTTTATGACTGGTTCTGCTGTTTGAAATGTTAAGCCAGTAAAAAGAACGAAAAGATACTCTAGTCATGAATAAAGTAGTTCACTGGTGGAGGATTTGTATCAAGACAAAGTAGCACTTGGTTGCTGAACTATATCTTATGCATCATAGCATATGAAGAATCTTGTGAAGTGAACTTCAAAGTGGTACTGCAAAAATCATTGAAGCACAAATTTATTTTGAAATAAAAAATAAATTCTGCTCCCTGAATTCGTCTTACGTCTATTCATACCTGGAAGTCAAGCATTTTCTAAAAGTTTTCTATTGTTAGTTTCAAAATTTTGAAGTTTTTGAGTTTCGGTGTTGCCATGTTGAAATCAATCGGTTAAAGTTGCCAACTCTTTGTTCTTAAAAATCCAAGTATTAACAGTCTATTGATTAAAAAAAACAAACAATTACAACTTCAAAGAAAAGCTAAACGTTCTTAATTTGTTCTGTATTTTTTGCTTATATTTGCTGTTTTTATCCATGTTTCTTTTTTTAATTTGGCACCCGTTACTCTGAACTGCAACTAACTGCATGTGGCCGTCTATTGTATTAAAAATTGAATTCCCATTTTTCGAAATTGGATAAAGAAACTAGAAACATGTCTTCATTTCGCTACTAATCCATTTCGGCTTGAATAAAAGTGATTACGTATGACAGACAAAAAAAAATTATTAAATAACCGAGAAAATGAGGGTAACATCAGCCAGTGGATAGAAAAGAAGCAAAAAAGAAAAAAACAGATATTTTGGCAAGGACCTCCGCCAAGCCGTCTACTTCTGTGTTTTGCGCTTCTTTTCTATCCACTCACTGATATTACAATCGTTTTCTCGTTTTTTTTTTTTCTTGTTTGTCATACAGTCAGCGTGGTCTTAATACAAACAGCGGCGGTCGTTCTTTACGAGGTTCTTGCTCCTGTGTGCGATGCACATGGCAGAACGACTATTAGAAAATTCTTCTCATAAATTGAGTTGTTTCTTGGACATTTTCAAGCGCAATATCCAAAACAGACATCATGGGTGCAGCAATAGCTGCAACCTAGTAAAGAACGAACCACTGCCTATAGTAACCAAAATTAGAATATGCGTTACAAAAAACTGGCTAGTGAGGGAAAATTGCCATCTGTAGCTGGTTCAGGTATGGTAAGTATTGTTTCGATTAATCTTAATAGTAAAATGGTGTTTTGAAAACTAATCTATAGGAATTCCGAAAATATCCAGAAACCTCACAAAATGGTGTCGGGTCGAAAATTACATCACTGGAATCGCCATTACCGAAACCCCTGTACAGGAAACTTACAGCCCTGGCTTGAAAAATGAGGAAAATCACTTTTGCATTGGTTGCACGGATGTGTTCCTCCTTCACTGCTAGCGTGGCACTGAAGCATGATAGAGAGCTGTTCTCTCTTTTTATCTCCTTGTCCACTGCTAGTGGGGCACTGGAACATCATAAAGAGCTGTTTAAGGAATCATTTGGAAGAAAATTGCAATATCTAGTGCTTCTTGTAATGAACTAAACATAATATTTAAAATACAATATAATTCTTTACAAAAACTGCATCTTCTTATGCAAGATAATGTTATATTGGTAACGAAGTCATATTTGAGTCTGCCTGATTGCCTTGGTTCATTCTTTACAATAATCGGCCAAGAAAAAGCCGAAAGTTTTTACTACGTATAATATGTGACGTACGTTTATATAGGACGCTGACAAATAAAGAGTTTAAAATTTGAAACATGTGTATATAGGATTTGGGAAAATATTGGTAAGGATTTGTGAAGGCAATTTTGGTAAGGTTGTCAAAAAGGTGGATCTCAGGAACGGCTAACAGTATTTAGCTAAAGCTTTCAAGGAATGGCGAGGGGGATAATGTCATCCCAAATTATTACATATGAAAGCAGAATATAACATATGGATGTAGTTAATTCATCGTCATTATAGGAACATCTTCTAAACGCTACACCAATGTTGAAAAATAAACAAAAAACGATACTGCACTAGTCCCCGAAGCCGGGACTGGCGTCCCACCGCCGTAAATACTTCGACGTGGCGTCGCGCCACCATCATTGTGGGCGGTGGCGAACCACCGGGAATTTCTAGAACCAAATTACTTTCTGAAAATATTTGTTCAAAACGCTTACACGGTCGGGTCGATTCTTGTTTTTTTTGTCAAGACAATAGTAAATAATTCAAAAGTCTACACATACAAAATGCAATTTTCAAATGATTTCACATGAATCTTCGCCAAACTTCCAAGGTCGATAGCATCCAACCCCCTAGAGAGCTGGGGGAGAATCCTTTCCATCCTAAATATCGTTGTGCTCTGTCGGGCCCTCCTAAAAGTTCATTTTTGGGAACAAACAAATGATAGTGATTGTATTTTGCTTCTGAAAGAGCACAGGCGAAATGAGTTTGACTTTCGCTTCCCAAAGATCTGCGCTTTTGGACTTAGAAATATTTAAGATAAATGAAATTGATGGGCTTCTGAACCTAATTAATGGTCCACTGACAAGAAGGGAATTCTTGTTCATAATAGTCAAGATTCCAGTGTTGCAGAGTGACATAGAATACTTTATCGCATGACCTGTGAACCGACTTTATCCAATCAAAACTCCGCTCCCGTCACTTCAACTACTGGCAAGTATGCTAATGTAGTAAGAATCTTTTCATACAATGAGGAACGATGCTGAAGAGGAGGCTGTAATCTCTGATGCTGTCAGTGTATCAGCTACCCCAATCAATTGTGTGAATGTACCTAGTGGGTTTCCTCGAAAGAACAGCAACTCTGAATCACCTCATAATCAAACATCAAAGAAAAGGAAGCTGCTTAATCAGTTGATATGCCAGGGCAGTGGTTATGCAGAACAGGACGAAAATGATGACGCGTCAAGTTGATTTATATTCGAGCTTGGTAGCCCCTGGTAGAAGATCAAAAGATCTTGTCCAGGTTGGTGCAATCAATCCAGCGATTGCCTTGTGGAAAAGATATTTTCCCAAACTGCCATGGATTGCAGCTTTGGCAAAAGAAGTTCTGTTGTTGCCAGCAACAAGTGCGGCCACGGAAGGGTTTTTAGTGGTGCAGGACTAATAGTTATGGCTAAGCGTTTAATGATGGTTCCACACTGCATACAAGCTTGTCATATGCATGACAACTACAAGCTTTTAAGGGAAGTTGCTGGGTATATTTCTAGTTGAGTGTCCTGAATTTTTAATTATGGGTCCTTAAGCTGCCTGAGAATTGAATTGATCTGACAAAATAGGGAATATAAAATTTAGAATTTAATTAGAATCAAACTCTTAAATTCAAAGCCAGAATTAAAAATTCATTTATGCGCAATGCAGCTTCTCTTTATTAGATGCTGCATCTTTTTTTCAAACATGTTGTAGTAGCGAATTTTTGTTAAAGAACGAATTGCTCCACTCTAAAGAATGAAATTGTGACGACAATAATTATATCAAAAGAATTTTCTTGTTACAGCAATTCCAACTTTTGGCCCGACAAGGCCCAAAAATTAGGAGATAGCTAGTTGGCTTTGAACTTATGAAAAGCTCTGCGAATGTTGTCCTAAATTCAGAGGTCACATTGCCATGTGGTGCCAAATTTGTCTCTAAACATAAAGTTACACAGTCCATGCAAAATGGAAGGACGGTTATGCACTATTGCATTATTGCGAGCAAGTATTAGGGAATGTGGGGGTCAGTGGATTTCCCGTCTGGGGTACCGGAATCCCTCTAAGTGTAGTTTCTTAGGGCCAAACTCTCTTGAGGGGTCCTTCCTATCAATACGAAGAGAAGATCTAACTTCTAGTATCTTCTCAGTTGGAGGAATACATTTGGACTATGCATGTGGTTAGGCCGTGAAAGGGAATTTTACTCCCCAACTATTGTGAAGTAAAAGATTGTATTTGTATGATATTATTAAGTGACTTTTGTTTATTTTGATAAGATGCTATTTAGGTGTTATTTTCGTTATTTTTTTTCGCCCTGTCCCGGTGGGTTTATTTTTTAATAAGTACTATATGATACAGGACATTAGCCAGGGGTAATATTTTTCAAGTGAATCCTCTTGTAAAAATACAAATATAGCCACCTAAAAACCATTTTGTTATTTCAGTCCCACTTGAAATAAAAAATATTAAGAGGTTCAAAGGGAGTTAATGTTCAGCTTAAAGGCCAAGGGTGGATACGGATATGATACAATGAATATGATATTAAAAACGAATGGAAATAAAATTTAAAAGGATTTGTGTCAAAGTAGAGAACAATATTATAGCTTAAATAATCAGAAATTATTCTACATAATAAGGCGATTGTTACCTCTCACTCTCTACGCTACAGCGACTATTGTTTCTCATTGCTTCATGATTGATTCCTCTTACCTAAGAGTAATATATTAAAATCTTTTAAATTAAACATTTTATCCAACTGCTTTGAGAATAAAAGAGTTCATTTATTCTCTCTCCCATCTCAGCAATTAAGGCACTGTGGGCGCACTTGAACATGACGGGTAAGTATATGAAACGAACAAAGTTTGACTTTAGCCAACAGGATTAGTATTTTAATTGACTTTTTTTACAGAACTAATTTTCTGAAAACTTAACTAGAAACAAGAATGAAACACTAATTAGGATGTATCTGGTAGACTAACTAGCATGGAGACAAATATAAATGACCCACCAGCTAAACTTCCGAAAAGTTCCTAAAACATAAATTTGCTCTTAAAGGATAGGAAAATTCAAGTTTTAATTTCCGAAAGAAATGATTTTTTTTCTGAAGTATTTACGGAAAATATGTTTTCTGCAAAGTACAAAATTCATTACATAGGAGAAAATTTTCAGGAATTACATCCTGCTAGTTACCTTGGCTAATTTCTCTGTGCTTTAATTTCGAATTTCTGTATTTACTTCATTGAGAAAATTAGCTCTTTTTAAAAAAAAATCTTTTAACTTTTAAAAGGTCTTATTATAAAACGTGACCGCTAGTTTTCGTTGCGATGACATTGAGGGAAAAACATTATTAAAGTGGACATAAAAATGCTTTTTTAAATATTGGAATGAAGGGAAGAGACCTCAGGGAATTACCACATAGGTATAAGGTTGTCAAAGAAGTAGAATGCAGGGTACAAGACCAGGAAATCCCGACATGGAGTAAGATATAGATATCAGATTTCCTTGAGGTTTCTTAGCCATTGAGATATGGTGGAAGGAAGTTTATTTCGATTTTTTAATTTCAGAGTTTGATTTAGATTAAAATTTTTAATTCCCTATTTTGTCAGATCAATTCTCGGGCAGTTTAAGGCCTCACTGTCCATCATTTGGATTAAAAGTAAGGTTGGGAAAAGTTAAGATTGATATCTCGTCCTTATTTTGTTTGGGATTCGGTATGGTAATGAAGCAGAAAATGAATTGTTAATCCCAAGAACTTTTGCTTAGAAGGAAGAAATAATTCCGATAAGAAATAATATCAATTTATTTTTTGGAAGTAAAATAAAAACGTGCGAAAAAATGCTAAAAATGGAATAAGCGCCAATCATTCGGCAGCGCACGACCAAAAATTTGATGGCCCACTGGCGGCGCACCACCTCCAACTATAATCATGTCCACCCCCGCCGAATTTGAATTAGGTGTGGTTTCGGGGACTATTCTGCTAATTTGTAAGAATTAATGAATTAAAAAAAAAATAAAATAAATAAACTCTAGAAATACCCTCGGTTATGCCGAAAATCCTTGGAGGTAAGGTCTAAATTACAAGAACATAGTGGAAACGTTGAATAATCTCAAAAATAAGGTACGGGAGTCTTGAATGTGTAAAAACTACCTTCTGCCGTTTCATCTATTATGCCGCGTCACTTTTTGCGTCTTATGAGAAGCCCTAAATATGGACGAGGAACCTCATTTAAAGAAGTAGTAACGTTGTCAGGAGGCAGAGTTAAGTTATGAGACGTTTTGATGACGCAATATGTGTTTACTTTCAGAAAATAAGAAGTTAGACATTGACGCCAAAAGCTTATTCCCATAGCTAAAATCCGATTTTAGGTTATAGTAAAGAACGATTCCTATAGAAACTTGGTAGAGAAGGGGTTGTCGTAAAATATTTTAATGATATACGGTATAGGGGCAGAGTCGTTTCATAAGCGGAGAGGCACCTACCTCCTTCCTCCTGACAATGTATTCAATCAGCCGGCAAAACGGATTAAAGTCGTTCAAATTGTGCAGCAAAACGTCTAATTTAGCAAAATTTTATCTTTGCAACTTTTAGTTTTAACTATTTTACTCCAATTTACAGCAATAGTTTCAATCTAAAAAGAGCAAACCGCATCCCATAGCAACCGAAAATTAAAAAACGCGTTTCAACTTATGCAAAATAATGGCTAAGGCCGTATTACCAAATTGGGCTAGCACGGGAAGTAGTAAAGGGATCTCTAACCTTAGGGGGGGGCAACTCAATTTTATTTTTGAATTTCATTAATCTAGGAGCCCCACACAGTCTTAATCAGGCAATGAAAATAGTTATGGTATATTCAGAAACTGCTTTGCCCTTAGGTATCAGAGAATTTTGATTAATGCAGAATATTAGAGACATGGACTCAAGTATTTGATGAGATAAAACAGACTGATATAAAAGAAAGTGAAGGGCAATTTTAACACTCGCAATAAGCATTCCCCTGTATATGATGGAGGTTGCCATTTCTCTAAAACCGCAGGTTCACAAAGTTCAGATAGTGTTTAACTGAAAGTATTTTAGGGTGTAGAAAATATGGCCAGTTTGTGATGCAAGTGGTTTATCAACTTGTTGCATCTCACAACATTCGAGCTGAAAATTGTATTTTTTAGGGAAAATGCAAATAAATAAGTATTTCAACCCTAAAAGGACTGTGACAAATAATAATGAAAGAATCATTACTTTTGTGTTAGAGAATTTGTTCTTAAGGCATTGGGGTTGGGGGATTTTACAATAGCACTGCTCTTTTCTTTTCCGCTTGAGCAGCGTTCTCTGCTGCAAAGTGTTAGTGCTTGTTGTTGCAAACAAAATGGGATATTTGGTAAACTGGACTGTATATCTATCCATAAGGGGGTTAAGATGAAGCGATATGCCTTTGGGAATGAGTTATGTAAGTATATATGATAGTTTAAGAACAATTCTTTGGATTTCCTTCAAATGTGCCCCTGTTCATAACGTTTACCATTAAATGTATAGTATTTTGCTTACTTCCACCTTTCCGAGGTTTTCCTGCTCCAGGGAGGGGTGCAGAGAGAACCTGTTCTTGTCTTCAAAATGATTTACATTATCCCGGAGCACTCACAAGATGAAAAGAATATCCCAGCTATCTTTGAAGAAATAATTAGGATATCCTTTATGCCGTTTTGATCTTGTGGTAACACAGTGGATTGATGTTCTGTTTGGCAATATGGGTCCATGGATCGGCCCCTGATGCAGCAAGATTGGGTGACAGGCTCGCTACTTGTCCCTGTAAAAAAATACCCAGCTACGGAAACGTCGATGCGCCAGTAATGGCTCTGGTGGATCTTTATCCTTTAACCTTATGCTGTTTTAAGTGCTTCGAGGGAGAATGTTTTTCTAAAATGATTCCATATTTCTCAAGTGCTAGCATTAATTAAAGATAGCTTATGCTCCCAGGGAGATATTCTGAAATAAGAGAAAATCTTGCTATGTTCAATTTTCCTCGAATATGCTCTACACTATTTTGGTTTTACTTATTATTTTGGCATTTAGTGTTTTCCTTGTCATGAACAGAGTTCTATTATACTTTTTATTTGCTATTTACGTCATTTCTATGCATTGACCTGTCTGCCAGTAATTGACCATAATTGACGAACAACACAAGAAACTTTGGTTAGTAATTCTCACTAGAGCTCCGAGAACAATCCATTGCAAGCTTATAAATAGAAAATGACAATCATTCCCCAATGGAGCTTGGAATACACTGAGCAAGAAACAATATTCTGATAGACTTCTGGGACTCTCAATGGAGCACCAGAAGTCAACTGGAGAAAAAAGTGGTCCTTTGGGGCGAACTTATTATGGGTAAGACGCCTATACTTACTTTTGGGTTTTCCGAAGCTTATAAGATGTTTTCTAACAATGAAAATTTGTGCAGTTGTTATTTTGTCGAGAATCGTGAAGGAAAGGAAGTTAGAACCGCAGGTAAGATCTATGGGTCTCGTCTAACACGTATATTGGGAAGTCTACCATTAAAACTTGATGATTTAAATAGGGAGTAAGAGGACGTGGGGCTGCAGCAAGGGTGTCGATTCGTGGAAGTATGGGAAGGGAGGGGGTAAAATGTATTTTTAAAAGCTAAAGGGGGTATTTTTTTATTATTGTTCCTTTTCAATGAATGTTATTTTCAATGAAAATACCAGAAATGTATTTTACAATCTAAAGGAGGGGGGGGGGGGTAAAATCTATTTCATCTAAAATAAAAATGAAAATTATTTATAATTTTGATACATATGCTCAAATTTACAAGATTTTCTTAAACTTATTTGCATCATATTAATTATCAAGGTAACTACTAACTTAATGAACAATGTTTTCGAGTGTCCAAATTAAAAGTATTTTACAAAACTATTTTTTATTGAGAGTTGAAATTAGAAATACATGAAATAACAGTAGTCTTATATGCTCAGTATTTGAGTTACAAGCTCTTTTCGGTACTTTCCCATTATATGGGCACTTCTAAAAAGTCAAGGTTGGTTAATGCTAATGAAATAAAATAAAATAGGATGTATATATAATAGTCTATAAACAAATTTGGGCTATATATTTGCACATTAGAGGGGTTGGGGGCAAAGCATTGCATATATTAAATACGTGAACTAACCTAACCTAGGTAACTCCCCCCCCCCTAAACCCCCAAAAACAGCAGTTTAAATATCGCATACGCAATGAAAACCACGTTATGGATTGCATTACTCTGAAGCCGTCTATTGAATTAACCGATCAAAAACGAGTTTTTCGTCACTGGTTTCCTTGTTAATGCCCATATAATGGGAAAGTACCCTCTTTTCAAGTGACAGACCAGATTCTTGAAATGAGATTTAGAATTATCAGTGAAACAAAGAAGTTTATAAACCGGTTTACAATTACAGCACCAGTTTACTGGTTGTCCAAAAACTGGGCTGGTGAATTGCAAACTGCGGAAAAGCAAAATATATTAACTTGTAATTTGAGACCCAGGAAACGCCTACCTCCACAATCGAAAACCCAAATTTTGTATTCCAGTTAGCCTGTCGTATTAACAATCTAGATTGCAAACTCGCGGTCCTGATTGTCAGCAGAACAGTATTTTTATAATGAAGTGAATCACAACCCATAGTAACTGAAAGTTTAAAACATGTTTTTATAAGAAAGTGTCTAGTAGAAAAAATTGGCATCTGACACTGATTCGGGAATGATAACTGACAAGGGCGCCGGCAGAAAATTTTCCAGGGGGGGGGGGAAACGCCAAAATATCAGTGGTGGTTGGGTGACAGGAAAGGTACGAAATTAATTTCAGGGAATTTTTTTGTAGGAATGAGTTTATATTTAACTACTTTTAGTAAAAAAAAAAATCTCAAATAAAAAGAGCAAGGGTACCGTATTTGTACCGTATGTACCGTATAGGTACCGTATTTGTTGCATACAAAATGAAACAAAATACAGTAAATTTTAAACGACAATGGTTTCTGGCTAAGGGATCGATTTATTTAATCGATAGTATATTTATTTATTATGTATTTGATCTTAAAAGAAAATCAAACTCGAACCAAAATTACAAAAGGATTTATTGCTTCCGTAGATTATAAAAAATGTAGACTTGTCTTTATGCAATTTTCTACGTCTTAGAATAGTTCTCAGAAGGAGTAGAGATACTCAAAAATAATTCTATCTGCATAGATGCCACTTTTTTATTTTATAACGGCCATTTATATTGTACCTCTTTCATAACAGAACAATTCTCCCTCCCTCGAACTTAAATTCCTTTTATATTCAAACATTAAAAAAAATAGAATAGCGAAAGAAAAACAAAATTTAAACTTACTATCCAGCTGCCAAATTAACCCTCGTTCTTTTTAGTGTCCTATTCAATTAAATAAAATGAACTGGTAAAAAAAGAAAAAACTCGTCACAAGAGAATCTTATCAAGTAGTTTGTGATAAAAAAATTGAAGTAAAAAGTGACTTGGGCCAATATTCACCAAAACTAAAAATAGAATCCACATGACAATTGCTACACCGGCAGTATTGGCTTTTTATGCTGCTTTTAAACAGGCTATAAAAAACATTATCAGTGTATTGTTACCCACCCAAAACCAAAAATCTGAGAAAATTTGCATGATTTTTGAAAAAAAGGGAAACACCCCCAAAAAAGCAAGCGATCTTATTGAAAATCCCTTTATTAGATGCATCATATCAGAGAACCCTAATATAGAGGTTTCAAGCTCCAATTTTCAAAACGTGGAATTTCGTTTTTTTTTTTAGAAGAAACATCGTCCATGCATGTTTATTTGTTTTGTTTTTCACAGGGGTGATTGTATCAAATAGAAGGTCCTAGATAATTGGGAGGGAGCTCATTCAAACGTGAAGTTAAAGCTCTTTCTAAAGTGGCCATACAGATTGGGCCAGCGGAAAGTCTTGTTTTCTGCCATTTTAGGGCACCAAACTACCACTTTACCCCAAAGAGGTTGCAATCAATTTAAAATTCTGAGAAGCTAATTGATTTAAAAGTATCAATAACTATAGTTTAGCGTTAGGCTTTCCAGTTGCAAAAAAAGAAATGCCACACGGTGGCAGTACTGGATTCAACCAAGTTGATTCGCTTTATTTGTAATCAAAACAGGCTAATTTTGATGATCTGTATTTGCGCATCAGCTATAATGAGAGAGGGGGAGTCAATGTTTAGGTGGGGGTAGGGTAGATTCTGAAAATCGTACATTTTAATGCACAAACTGCTTCCTCTTCATGAGGCTTCAGGTAAATGTTGAAATAGGTAGGGGGAGTAGGAATTAATTAAATTGTTTCTCTATTTAGCTAATATGTTACATTCCCATATCTACCAGCACAGAGGTGGAAAATGCAAGGCAGGTTATAATCAGTCCCACCAGGAAATTTCTTTGGGATGGCAAATACTGCTAGGAACTTAGTTTTCAGCAATTTTAAATGGTGCTATTTTCTTTTTCTATTTATACAAAGTACTCCTAAAGTACCTTACTTTAGTTGACAATCCTTTTTCTATTTGTTTAATTACATTTCATGAAACTATAAAGTTTTGTACTTTTGGTAACACAGAAAAAACGATCAATATTTCAATGATCTCTGTTTGGATTTTGAGTGGTAATTAATTTCAAAAACTTTTTTCACAAAATAAGTTTTTCAAAGAAAAGTAAAGAACTTCATTACACAAAAATGGGCAAAAATAAAATCAAATAATCTACCAAGCGTGAAACTACCACAAATCAGCATCGATAAATAAATGAAACCCAAAACGAACAGAAATTACAATATATAAACGAGTCAAACTCAAAACGAGCAGAAATTAAAATAAGTTGGGCACAAAACCCCTATGCCCTCCCAAGGCCAGAACAAAATTTGCACTTTACTGCAAAAATATAAATGTTTTTACTTTTATAACTTTAATAAATCAAATAATATTAACATTTTGAATACTAAATATCAGTATATGTATATTAAACTGACAATGCAAATTCATTTGTATTTTTTCAGTAAAGTGCAAATTTTGTTCTGACCTTGGGAAGGCATAGGGGTTTTGAGGCCTACACATGTTAATTTTCACTCGTTTTGATTAAGAATTGATTTATAGTTGTAATTTTTGTTGTTTTCTGGTTTCGTTTATGTATTGATGCTGATTTGCGATAGTTTCATGCTTGGCTGATTATTGTAGTTGATTTTTGCTCATTTTTGTGTAATGGAATTTTTTACTTTCTTTAAAAAAAATATTCTGTGGAAAAAGTTTTCTAAATTAATTTCTGTTCGTTTTATATTCACATAGTCTTTTCAGGGAAAAAGAAAATAATACTTTAAACTTTTTCGTTTTTTAAGACTTAATAGTTGGGCCTGCTATTTGTATGCTGGAGAAAAAATGAGCCTTTTTCGAAGTTCCCACGACAACTCCTTCGATACAAAGTGTCCTGGTCTAAACAACAACAACAACAAAAATAATACATTATACCCACTTCGATCTTTACTATAAGAATGTCAAGCCTTCCAATCACTTTCGACTATTAAAAAGGGCACTGGGCCTTTCGATTTCCAATCTAATGAGCCCTTTTGAAAACGACAACGCTTTCTATAAACACCTTATATGCCCCCAGGGCATAAATTACAACCCTTACCCTAAGGTCTGTTAGGGTGGTTGTCATCCTCTAAGACCGAATTTCCAGAACTTTAAACAACGTTAAACAACATGGCTATCTCAAAATTTTGATTGGATTTGTTTGGGGAAATGGTGGGCGTGAAAGGGGTGTTAGTCGCCTTACAATCACTTTCGACTATTGAAATGGGCACAAGCCACTCCAATTTCCAATTGAATGAGCGCTTTTCGAAGTTTCTGCGACAACTTCTTCGATGCGAAGTACCCTGCTCTAAAGGAAAAAATTAATAAATAATGCATTGAGCCAACATCGTTCTTATAACCTCTATTAACCCTGGGGGCATAAGGTATGCCCCCAGGGCATAAATTAAAACCCTTGCTCTGAGGGTTGTGGGGAAGTGTTCTCCTCTTTACTTAGTCCCCGTTTCTTGTCTCGTTCTCGAGTGTCCCCGTTCTTTACTTAGGCAGCGCGATCGTGCTGATATAATATAAATGTTTTTACTTTTATAACTTTAATAAATCAAATAATATTAAGATTTTGATTACTAAATATCAGTAAATGTATATTAAACTGACAAAGCAAAGTATTTTTTCAGTAAAGTGCAAATTATATTCTGGCCTTGGGAAGGCATAGGGGTTTTGAGCCCAACTTATGTTAATTTCTGCTCGTTTTGAGTTTGACTCGGTTATTTATTGTAATTACTGCTCGTTTTGGGTTTCATTTATTTATCGATGCTTAAATATGATAGTTTCACGCTTGGCAGATTATTTGATTTTATTTTTGCTAATTTTTTGTTTAACTGGGTTCTTTACTTTACTTTAAATAACTGATTTTGTGGGAAAAATTTTTTTTAATTAATTTCTGTTCGTTTTATATTGACATAGTCTTTTCAGAGAAAATGAAAATAATAAATTGAGTCTTTTAGTTTTTTTAATAATATATAGTTTATTCTGCTATTTGTATGCTCGAGCAAAATTTTCAGAAATCTTTAACAGCATACACCCTCTTAAAAATCTAGACAAAAATAGTAATGTTTAATTTAGTTTCATACCTCATCTAATTGAACTGAAATGAAAGATTTGATACGATTCGCAAAAGAATCTGTTTACTTTCTTTGATTGATTGGATACGTTTATACTATTTTATTTTGGTTAAATTTTAAGAGCAGAAGTAGTCCCAAAAGTTTGAACATAATACCCTCAGTCGTTCTTGGGATACTGCTGAGATGCGTTATTGGGATTTGGCATTAACAAGGTGCACTCGGATTTAATGTTATGGGAACATTTTGTTTTTAAAAATAAAGTCAAATTGAAGGGGGAGGATGGGTGTGTAATTAGTTGCCTTCCAACCACTTTCGACTGTTAAAAAGGGCATCAGCCCTTACTATTTTCAATCGATTGATCCTTTTTCGAAGTTCCTATGACAACTCCTTCGATACAAAGTGCCCTGGTCTAAACAATAATAACAACAACAAAATAATACATTAAATCCACATCGATCTTTACTATAAAAATGTCAAGTTTTCCAATTACTTTGGATTATTAAAAAGGGCACTAGGCCTTTTGAATTCCAAGCAATCAAGCATTTTTCAAGTTTCCATGACAACACTTCCTATAAACACCTTATATGACATCAGGGTATAAATTAAAGCACTTGCCCTAAGGGCTGTGATGGTGGTTGCCTTCTTCTAAAACCTAATTTCCGGAATTTTCAACTACATTATACAAAATCGCCATCTCTAAATTTTGATTGTATGTGTCTGGGAAAATTGTGGGCGTGAGAGGGGCGTTAGTCTTTCTCCAATCCCTTTCAACTATTAAAAAAGGCACTAGCCCTTTCAATTTCCAATCAAATGAGCACTTTTGAAGTTTCTACGACGACGCTTTCAATAAAAACCTTATATGCCCCCAGGGCATAACTTACAACCCTCGCCCTTTCATCCTCACAGACCTAATTTCCAGAACTTTCTACTACGTTGAAAAAAATGGCTGTCTGAAAATTTTGTTTGGATGTATTTGGGGGAATGGTGGGCGTGAGAGAGGGGTTAGTTACCGTTCAATCACTTTCAACTAATAAAAAGGGCACTATCCCTCTCAATTTCCAATTGAATGAGCCCCCTTCGAAGTTTTTACGACAACTCTATCATTAAAAACCTTATATGCCCCTGGGCATAACTTACAACCTTTGCCTTGGGGTCTCTCAGGGGTTTGTCATCCTTAAATACATAATTTCTAGAACCGTCAACTACGTTTAACAAAATCGGTATCTCTAAAATTTGATTGAACGTGTCTTGGGTAATGGTGGGGTTAAGAGGGGGGCTAATTACTCTGAACTCAATTTCCACTATTAAGAAGTGCAATTTCAATTTTCAATCAAATGAGCCCCTTTTGAAATTTCTAACGCAACTTTCTATATAAACCTTATATGCCCCCAGGGCATAAATTACAACCCTTGCACTGAAGGCTCTGTTGAGGTTATCATCCTAAAAGACCTAATTTCCAGAACTTTCGACTACGTTGAACAAAATAGATATTTCAAAATTTTGATTGGATGTGTTTGGAGAAATGGTGGGCGTGAGAGGGGGGTTAGTTGCCAATTTCAACAAAAACCTTATATGCCCCCAGGGCATAACTTATAACCCTTGCCCTGAAGACTATGGGGAGAGTGTCCTGCTTAAAGGTATAATTTCCTGAACTTTAAACTTCGTTGAACAAAATGGCTATCAAGAAATTTTGATCGGATATGTTTGGGGAAATGGTGGGCGTGGAAGGGATGTTTGTTGCCTTCCAATCACTTTCGACTATTAAAAATGGCACTAGCCATTTCAATTTCCAATCGAATGAGTCATTTTTGAAGTTTCTATGACGACGCGTTCAGTAAAAGCCTTATAAGCCCCCAGGGCATAACTTACATCCCTTGCCCTGAGGGCAGTGGTTCAAGGTTCCGTTCAAATACATTGTTTATATCTGGAAATCCACAACACTTAACAAAATGGATGTTTACCAGTTCTATGAGCATGTGTTTGGGGAAAAGGTGGACGTAAGCAGGGCGTTTTTTCGCTTCAAATGACTTTCGACTATTAAAAAGGGCACTAGATCTTTGAATTTCCTATCAAATGATCCCTTTTTCAAGTTTCTACGACAAAGATTTAAATATAAACTTATATGCCCCCAGGGCATAACTTATAACCCTTGCTCTGAAGACTGCGGGGGAGTGTCCTGCTCAAAGGTATAATTTCCTGAACTTTAACTGCGTGGAACAAAATGGCTATCTCAAAATTTTGATTGGATGTGTTTGGGGGCATGGTGGGCGTGGAAGGGGTGTTATTTGCCTTCCAATTACTTTCAACTATTAAAGAGGGCACAAGCCATTTCAATTTCTAATCAAATGAGTCCTTTTTGAAGTTTCTACGACCTTATATGCCCCTAGGGCATAACTTACAACCCTTGTCCTGAGGGCTAAGAGGGGTTGTCATCCTCAAAGACATAATTTTCAGAACTTAAAACTACGTTGAACAAAATGGCTATCTCAAAATTTTGATTGGATGTGTTCGGGGGACGGATGGGCGTGAGGAGGGGGGACTAGTTGCCCTCCAATCACTTTCGACTATTAAAAAGGGTACTAGCTCTTTATTTTCCAATCGAATGAGCCTGTTTTGAAGATATATATATATATTATATATCTTTGAGATATAGCCACAACCTGAAAGTTGTGGGGGAGTGTCCTCCTCAAACACATATTTTCTAACTGGAAAACAACTACGCTGAACCAAATGGCTCTCTCTAAATTTTGCTTGGATGTATTTGGGGAAAAGATGGGCGTTGGGCGGCTAGTTGCCCTCCAATCACTTTCGACTATTAAAAAGAGCAGTAGTCACTCCAATTTTTAATCGAATGAGCCCTTTTCGAAGTTTCTACGACAACTCCTTCGATACGAAGTGCCCGGGTTGAGAAAATACATATTGTGCCCACATCTTTCTTTACTTAGGCAGCGCTAGCGCGCTGCCTATGATCAAACAGCTCGTGATAACGAACTGTAAGTAAGGAGCGACTCGGCTCAATAGCAACTAAAACTCTAAAAAAAGGAATTTGATATCAATACATATATCAAAGGAATTGGCTTATTATGCTGATTCTAAATATATAAATTTCATTAAGATTAGTCCTACCCACCAAAATCTCCGAGTCTAAGAAAATTTGCCTGATTTTCGAAAAAAGGAGGAAAGACCCCCTCGACGTCACAGAATTTTTATGAAAATTACACCGTCGGATTCAGCGTGTGAGTCGAGAGAGGGCTAATTCTAACGGAAATTAATTGTCCTAGTACCCTTTTTAAGTGACCAAAAAACCTGAGGGCAACTAGGCCCCCTCCCACGGCCCTTTTTTCTCAAACTCGTCCGATCAAAATTTTGAGATAGCCATTTTGTTCAGCATAGTTGAAAAGCCCAATAACTGTGTCTTTAGAGATAAAATGACCCCCTAAAGCCCCTCGGGAAAAGGTTTTTAAGTTATAAAATTTACCTATTGTTTTATTTGTTATTGGGAAGTATGTATACACTTTTCGAGTGAGGAGAGGAGGATGAGTTTTCTGCTGGAAGGATTTTACACGAACTTTTCATTGAGAGGGAAGTTCCCAGGGAGTGAAATTTTCAAGGAAAATTTTGCACTGGGTGAATTTGCCGGAATTCCTATACGAAATTTCTTTATATGTCTTGCTTTTTCTTTACCAATTCAATTTTAGCCGTGGAGATGTTAAAGGTAATTGTCCGGGGACAATTTTCACCAGGACTAAATTGCCCAGATGATATTTCTGTGGGAAGGGGGATTTTTCCGTGTAGTAGGAGCCAAGTATCCTTGCGTTATTTAAAAAACGATCAGATATTAAAAGAAAACTTTTTTCAGCTGAAAGTAAGGAGCAAAATTAAAACTTAAAACGAGCAGAAATTATTACGTATATGAGAGGAGTTGCCCCCTTCTCAGCACCTCGCTCTTTGCACTAAAGTTTAAATTTTGGCCCAATCCTTTAAAAACGACTCCTGAAACACAAGGGTAGCGTGAAGAGCGAGGTGTTGAGGAGGGGGGTAACCCCCCTAATATACGTAATAATTTCTGTTTGTTTTAAGTTTCAATGTTGCTCCTTACTTTCCTTTGAAAAAACTTGATTTTTTTATTTAATGAAGCTTAGAGACAAACATTTTTTTTAAAGCAATGGATAAAATATGCCAATTAAAATAAAGGTATATAAAAATGAAAAAAAGTATTTAATTACAAAAAAATACACAAAACAATAGCCTACTTACAAAAACTAAGATATAAACTCCCAGCATTAAGTTCTGCTGAGCAATGCCGAAGCATTGGACTGATATTTTTATTACAGTATCGACAGATTTGAACTTGGTTATCAAACACCAAAATATCTAATAACTTTAGACTCAATTGTGTATAAAAAGTAATGCAGAGTCGACCCAGCTTTAAATGGGTACCTGGAGAGATCTGGGGAAGGTAAACAGGAAGGGTGTGCGAAAGCACAGGATGGTTGGCCCCCAACCCCTCATTGCACTTCCTAACTGAAGGGCCAAGAAACAGAGATAAGCACCGCCAGTAAAGATTGTAAAGTCCAATGCCATATTCTTTACCTTTACCTTTTTGACATTTTTAGAATACCAAACACCAATATACTTGACGCATTTATACTTCACAACTGTAGAAAATTAAATCTTTTTTAAAGTGACAATTAGGTAAATATAATTACTTCTGGAAAAAAAATGATTTTAAAACACAAAAATAAAGTTTCTTCTCAGGGAGAAACTGCAAAAATTCCCAGCATTCCGTCTAGGGGAAACATTTCTGTTATAGAGGCTTCATATATCAGCTCGTGGGTACTCTTGCAATGCAAGCAAAAGTTGACGGCATATTTTTACCGAAATTGCCCCTTATTAAGTTGTTTTCTTTGTGTTTTCTAAAATTAAACGAAATTTCTTGTGTACTAATAGCTACAATACTTACTAATAAACAAATACATATGTAGGATCACCATAAAAAGCTGATTCTTTGAATGAATGTTATCAATAGTTAGGCTCTTACAGTTTCGTTATTGACAAGGATCCTTATTTACTTATCATTCATTACTATGAAGAATTTGATTTTTTTTTGTTACTCCAACCAAATCATAGAGAAAAATTGTTTGAGGGAAATTGGAGAAGGGTCACTCAGTCACAAATTAGAACTTATATCTTCCTTATTAAGGGTCATAATCTATTGGCAGGCTGCCAAAAATGGCGCAACACACATTTTTTCCATGTTTTTTCCATATTCTGCTCTTTTTCCTTTGGTTTCCTTATAATTATTTTATAGTCCCAAATCTCCAGGGGAGGGCCATGACCCCCCCCTTGCTGGCGCTCATGATAACTGATATTTTGGTTAATTTTCATAGTAAAGGTTTATTGCACCCCTCGCTTAACAGAGAGCTTAAAACCCCTCGGAAATAGCGACGGATCCAAACGAAGGTATGCTAGAATAACCATGGTAAAACTCTATACAGAAGAATTGAAGTAACGAACAGCAACGAAAATCAGTTTTTCACGTGGGGAGCTCTGGTGCATCTCCTTTTTTTTACACAAAGGCTAGCAGGTTATTGCAACATCGTAGAGAGCTGCTTAATAATTCATTTAAAAGCTACCAGCTATATCTACGGCAATTTTTATAAGTTCGTCTTGATAACGCCATCTGTAAGTGCCATATGGAACGTAAAATGGCCCTTTTTAGCACTCTTTTTGGAGTAGAAAGGCTGGCAAACATAAAACGGTACTATTACCCTTAACCTGAGTATTTTAGTCCCTCCTGCGCAAACTACCCCTCCCACTCCCCTTAGTAAGTTTCATAAATAGTCTGCAGACTGGCAGAATCAGTACGAAAACTAGTACGCTACAACATCGTAGAGAGATGCTTAATGATTTATTTCGAAGCTCTTAATCATTTCTACATACGTTTTGCAAGGTCGTCTTGGTTATAATACCATAAACTGCCATATGGAATATAAATTAAACATTTTGGGCCATTTCTAGAGATGAAGGGCTGGGAAGCATGGAGAGTGTGCTACAATAGTCCCCAAGATAGAAAACTCTTGAATGGATGCTTACAGCACCCCTTTTTGTATACTCCCTCTCCCATCCTTTTTAGTAAATGAAAACAAAAAAAGAACGTCTTGAAAAAAAAAAACTATTAATGAAAAAAATTCTTCTAAATTTGATTTTGGAATAACAAATGTTATCGACGGTCCATGATTAGCTTAACAGTAAAAACCGGCAACAAAAATAATTTTTCTAAAATTTTGAAAACGAGCTTGAAAACTGATGTGACTTTCTTTTTTATTTCTACAGCATTAACAGGGTACCAAAAGATCGCCGAATGCTGCCTAAGAGCTCATTTGAACGCTCATGCTTACATCTGCATGCTTACATTTCCACGCAGAATATAAATTTGTCTTGAAAACGTCATCGTAAGGTGTCATACCGCACCATGGAGCATTTTATCTCATTTCTGGAACGGATAGGGCTGGAAGTACAAACAGTGAACAATTAAAATTCCCATGGCCAAAAATCCCTAACTGGATGCTTAACATCCTGTCTTGGATAGTAAAAACTGAAATAAACGATCTTTGAAAAAATGTCCATTGAAAAAAAAAAAAAATCACTAATGCAAAGAGCTTATTAAGGAATGACAATATACACTATTTAAACCTCTTTGAACAGTAAGAATAAATTACGAAATCACACTTTCAGAAATTTCAAAAAAAGCTTGAAAACCTAATGTGTCTTTTTTTTCTCTCGAGCACTAGCGGGACACTGGGGCGTTGATATGTGTAACCAAGCGAAGTTTTGAAATTAGAGTTTGCATCCCCGACCCCTTTATGGTCTGCATGAATGGTTCCCTAGTTTTGACGTGGCACACAAGCCCACCGTTTGGAGGCAGGAGGAAGGTACATTCCCTCCCATTGAATTCGAGTGTTAAACCTAGAACCTTCTAGTGTGAACCCTCTATGCTTCATAATTATATGAGTTTAATAATCAGTTCTATTAAAATGTTTAATCTAAGGGAGAGTCATTGCGGCAGCAAAAATTGTAACACTAATAATGCAAATTTCTGTAAATTATGCTGAATATGTATATAAATTTGTAATGTCGTTCAGTTTTCAAAAACCTTTATATATTTAATTTAATTCATAAAATTTAAGTTATTTAATTCATATGTTTAATTTCACAAATAAAATTTTTTATTATCCGCAACTATTCAAAGACAGTTGCCGGACACTACAGCCCTTATGCGACACAATTGCACATTTTTTAAAGGAAAGTTTAAGGGAGATGCGGAGTAAAACTATTTTTAATGACCTGCTTTAACAAAAATCCAGGTTAGCTTCCGTATTGTATTCAGATAAGTTAAACAAAGATCTTTTTGTAAGGTTTAATCTGCATATTTAAAGAACCCAAAAACGAACAAGAATTAATTAAAAAATAACATTGTTTTCCGATGGCAGTAGAGAGTGAAGTTGAAATTTAAAACGAAATTGAAATTTAAAAATTGAAATTGAAATCTAAAAATCACCGCTTCACAGTTCATGCAACAAATTTCTGCACATTGATTCAATTAAATTGATTAGTGATACTTTATATTTGTAGAATTCTAAAAAACTAGTGTTTACTGAAAACATAAATCGACACAACAAAAACTATTGGGAACATATAAATCCTCAATTACCCTGCAGAAAATAAAAGAATGATCTATATATCTCTCAATAACCTTTGACAGGCCACAAAATCATAGATCTTGGCGTCAGAATTTAACTCAAAAAAAACTTAAGCCAACTCAGTTTTCAGTAAAGCGCTAGTTTTTCAGAATCCTAAAAATGTAGGAAATAGCTCGAGTCCATTTGTTTGCATCGGTTTTGCAGATATAAGTTGCAAAAACCATGAGACAATATTTTCTAAAGTTTTTACTTATTGAAATACAATACATGCATACATACATATTCCACTTTCATTATTTTTTATTTTTGTGATTTGTCTACTTTTCTTTTTGTATTGAGGACGGTTGAACAGAGATCTCTGGCGGAATAGTTGCATCTTTTCACTGGCTGTAAATCACCTAGTTTTCCGAAGATTTTTTGTAAGATTTCTCCTGGTTTTCTAAGCCAGCGTGGCCTTAGAAATTACTTATATGAGGGGTCCGCAATCTTTTTCGGCTGCTGCTCAAAATCAGCCCAAGTACGAATATTAAAGGGACATTTGGGTCATTGACAATGTAATTTCAGGAAATTTTACTTAAGACATCCATAATCCAAAAGGAAAATCTTGTATTACAATTAGCTTGTCGAATTAACAATCCAGATTAGCTGTAATCTCCAAACTCCAATCATGTAATCTCCAAAGGCATAGTTTTGGGATTTTCTGACTATGCTGAACAAAATGGCTATCTCAAACTTTTGATCGGATGATTTTGAGAAAAAAAGGAGCGTGGGAGGAGGGTTAGTTGCCGTCCAATCCTTTTGGTCACTCATAAAGAGCACTTTAACTTTTAATTTGCGTTCAAATGAGCCCTCTCCGAATCATCAATTGCAATGCTGTCTACATCATTAGATAACAAATCATTTTTGGTCTAATCATCATTATTTTTGGCATAACCTCAACGCAACGCTGAACTATTCTAGCTAACAATGGCATTTCTTTGATTCTTTCAATTAATTTTTATATTAACTAGTCCATTCAATACATGCTCAGAACAATTTATGATTGCATTTTTCAAAAGCTCACGATCCGTAAATACTTTTCCTTTGGTACCAATGATAAGAGCTGCAGCAAAGCTGCAGTGCAGCACCAAAAAATATTGCTATGAACTTTTTGGCGCTACACCAAAAAGTCACATTTTGTCATCACCATGAATAGTCTAAGTCCAAGTGCTTTTAATACTTTTAAAAGCACTTGGAATATCTTCCGTTGATATTCCAACGGAATATCAACGTATTCCGTTGTATTATCAGTATTCCGTTGAATACTGTTCAACGGAATATCTTCCGTTGAACAGTATTTTGAGATTTGAAAAAAATTACAATATTTTGAACCAAGGGATTACACACTAAAAAAAGGAAGGGCAATTTTGATGAAATTATAGCATCAAATTCATTATATCTGAGAGACTTTTTTTTTAAAATATACTCTATAATATTAAAAAATATACAAAATCCTTTTCTAATACAAATTATTTAATTCTTCTTCTTTTCTTTCTTTTATCCTATGGTTTTTGATCCATACTGAAGTATCCTGCATGCAACTCCTTTCCTCGTTTCCTCTTCCTTTTCATTTTCTATAAAATGCATTTGTTACCTTCATATATTTGTCACATAATTTTCCTACATTTCCTTTCACTACTCTATCTTTTTTAACATTAAACTACTCGTAGAAAATCTAGATTTAAGAGAAAAACCTTCCTACCGCTTCCTTCCTTTAATTCCAAATACATTACCTCTGCGTTCCTATAGCCACCATACTCCAGTATTTTTTTACTCCCTCTACCCATTTACCCTATCCTTTCAATTTATCCTCCAAGTACAATTGAGCAGAGTTTTAAGTCTCCACCTACAAAAATACAAAATTTTATATTTTTCTCAAGAAGCATGTTCAATTTTGGAGTTAATTTTTTGTATCTTATCCCCATGGGTGCAGACCAGAGGTCATAGAATACCGAAAGAGGGCTCAGTCGAACCAAGATTCAAAGTTCTAACAACTCTGGATAACATACGAGACTATACCACAGCAAATTGGCATTTCGGCCATTTTCGTTGCATAAGAAAAAACTATGCTCCGCAGTGGTCCAAAAATGCCGTCATGTGAAATGTAACTAATCTTCAAAATTCAGAAGCTATAATACCATGCGGTAGTCCATTCGTCCTGAAAATACTGTCCATATGCAGTCCATTTTCATATGCAGTCCATATAGAATTAAATAAAAAAAAACAAGTCTTTTTTACTCAAACTAAGAAGCAACATTAAAACCTAAAACGAACAGAAATTATTCCATATGTAAAAGGGGCTGTCCCCTCCTCAACGCCTCACTTTTTACGCTTAAGTTAGACTCTTTCTCACAACTTTATTTTTTAAAACAATAAAAAACTTTAGCGAAAAGAGCGAGGTGGTGAGGTGGGGACCGACCCTTTCATATACGGAATAATTTCTGTTCGTTTTAAGTTTCAATGTCGCTCCTTACTTTCAGTTAAAAAAAATTGTTTTTTTTTAGTTAATTTCTGATCGTTTTTTAGTTAATGCAGCTTTTATTTTGGCTTACCGTCACTGAATAAGTAAAACAAAATTTGCATATTAATTTTATTTTTCTTGTGCTAAATGGCTTTCCAATAAACCAAAACCAATACTACACAGAAATACCAATACAGAAATTATTTTGTATATGAAAGAGGCTGTCCCCTCCTCAACGCCTCGCTCTTTACGCTAAATTTTTTTATTGTTTAAAAAATAGAGTTGTGAGAAAGTCAAACTTTAGCGCAAAGAGTGAGGCGTTGAGGAGGGGACAGCCCCTTTCATATGCGGAATAATTTCTGTTCGTTTTAAGCTTTAACGTCGATCCTTACTTTCAGTTAAAAAAAACTTGTTTTTTTTATTTAATTTTTGAACGTTTTTGAATTAATACAGGTTTTTACTTTGGCTCACCGTACATGAATAATTACAACAAAATTTTATATTAATTTTACTTTTATTAGGTTAAATGGCTTTCTCGAAACTTGTTTAATTTTATTTACGAACGTTTTTATTAGCAATAAATATACGTAACTTACGAATTAACTTACGTAACGAACTAATACGTACATTAGGGAATTCGCCCCCTAGTCAATACATCCTCCCACATAACCCCCAACCCACCCACCTCCCCCACTACAAGAAAAAATCCCCCCTGAAAACGTCTTTATACTTCCCAATAACCAATACCATATGTTAACATTGGGTAAAGTTCATAACTTTCAGCCCTCCCCCCGAGGACTTTGGGCAATTAAGTCATCCTTAAATACATAGTTATCATATTTTCGACCATGCTGAACAAAATGGCTATCTCAAAATTTTGATCGGACGACTTTGGGAAAAAAATGTGCGTTGGAGGGGGCCTAGTTGCCCTCCATTTTTTTTGGTCACTTAAAAATTGCAATAGAACTTTTGATTTTCGTTCCAATGAACCCACCCATGATATTCTAGGAGTACTGGGTCAATACAATCACCCATGGGGAAAAAAAACAAAAAAAAAACAAATAAACACGCATCCGTGATCTAAGGTTCTATAACTTTTAAGGGGTCTTTTCCCCTTTTTTTGAAAATCAGCCAAATTTTCTCAGGCGCGTAAATTTTGATGGGTAGCACTAAACTTGATGAAAGTTACATATTTGAAATCAGCATTGAAATCTAATTCTTTTGATGTATCTATTGGTATGAAAAAACCGTTTTCTAGAGTCTCGGTTACCATTGAGCCGGGTCGCTCCTTACTTACAGTTCGTTACCACGAACTGTTTGATAAACAGTTATTATAGATGATCATTTTAAAGCTTCTTCTGTCTCAGTTCATTCATTTGAAGCTTTGTTAATTTATATACGGGGTCTACAGTTACACTCTAACTGTTAAGGGATAGTCGGGGATAACTGTGGATAAGGATGGAATTTCTGAACATTAAGAGCAACATTAAAACTTAAAACGAACAAAAATTATTACGTATATGAAGGGCGTTGCCCCTCCTCAACACCTCGCTCTTTACGCTAAAGTTTTTTATTACTTTGAAAAGAGCTTCTTATTGTTCTAATTAAAAGACTGTTGTGTTTCAGGAGTCGTTCTTAAAGAATTGGGACAAAATTCAAACTTTAGCGTAAAGAGCGAGGTGTTGAGAATGGGAAACGCCCTTCATATACGCAATAATTTCTACTCGTTTTAAGTTTTAATGTTGCTTCTTACTTTCAGTTGAAAAAAGTAGTTTTCTTTATTTAATTTCTGATCGTTTTTTAAACAACACCAGGAAATCTGGCTCCATCTCAAAGGAAAAAATCCCCCTCCTCATGGAAATATCCTCTGGACAATTCAATCCTGGTTAAAAATTTACCCCGGACAATTAGCTTTAACACGTCTACGCGAAAAACTGAGTCAGTAAAGAGAAAGCAAGATATATAAAGAAACTTCGTATAGGAATTCTGGCAAAATCCCCAAGTATACAATTTCCTCTGAAAAGTTCACTCCCTGGAAAATTCTCTCTCCTTGGAAAATTTTCCCCGTGCAAAGTCCCCCAGAAAAATTCGTTCTCCCCTCCCCACCCAAAAAATGTATGCATACTTCCCAAAATATTAATACTGTACAAATACTATACGTAAACAATGGGCAAATTTTATAACTTAAAGACCCTTCCCCATGGGCTATGTGAGGTCATTTTATCTCCAAAGACATAGTAATAATGCCTTTCAACTCTGCTGAACAAAATAAAAATCTCAGAATTTTGATTGGACGATTTTGGGAGAAAAAGTGGCCTGGGAGGGGGCCTAGCTGTCCTCCAATTTTTTGGTCACTTAAAAAGGGCACTAGAACTTTTAACTTCCGTTAGAACAAGCCTCTACCGATGTTTTAAGCCCACTGAGTCGATACGATCACCCCTGGAAAAAAAAAAAAAATAAACAGGCATCCGTTTCTTCTGACAAAAAGTACAAAAATCCACATTTTTGCAGATAGAAGCTTGAAACTTCTACAGTAGGGTTCTCTGATACGCTGAATCTGATGGTGTGATTTTCATTAAGATTGTATGAAATTTATGGGGTCTTTCCCCCTTTTTTTGAAAATCAGGCAAATTTCCTCAGGCTCGTAACCTTTGAGTATAACTAAATTAAAAACTTATATATTTAAAATCAGAATAAAAATCAAATATTTTTGGTATATCTATTGGTATCAAAATTTCGTTTTTTAGAGTTTCGGTTACCTGTGAGCCGGGTCGCTCCTTACTTACAGTTCGGTACCAGGAACTGTTTGATTTGAATCAAACAGTTCGTGGAAACGAGCTGTAAATAAAGAGTACTTCCTGTCAATAGAGTACTAAACTATAAAGTGAAATCTCGATTACAATACATGTATCAACAGAATTTGCTTTTTCTGCTTAATCTAAATGTGCAAAATTCAAATGGTGAGGAAAAACTTTCCTGGACTTAGATTATGCTAATGATTTAAGCATATTAGCTGAAAGTATGAGCAAAATGAATTTTTCGAGTTTGCATAAGGTTTTTCGAGTTCAGGGTGCTAGAATAGGTTTGAAAATTAATGTTAAGAAGACTAAGTCACAAAGGCTAGGAATAAGTTAAAATGAAAAGGTGACGTTAGGTAACAAAAAGGCTGATCAGGTGGACTGCTTCACTTACCTTGATAGTATTATTAGTAAAGACGGTGGGAGCAGTGAAGATGTTAAAAGTAGAATAGCCAAGGCTCAGGGCGTTTTTTTTTATCACAGTTAAAAAAAGTTTGGAAGAATTGGAAGATAATTCGCAAACCAAGATTAGAATATTGGAAGCTACAGTGATGACAGTTGTCAAATATGGTTTTGAAGCATGGGCGCTCCAAAAAGCGGATGAAGATTTTCTAGATGTTTTCCCGAAAAATTGCCTACTGGTTGTTCTGGGTACCTGGCTGACTGACCATATTTCAAACAGTAGGCTGTACTAAAAGTGCGGTTCAATCCCGCTTTCTAGGGCTATAATGAGAGAAAGGTTGAGATGGCTTGGGCATGATTTGAGGATGAAGGATGACAGATTGACAAAGATTGTCCTTTTCAGACAACCGTCAAGGGCTAAACGGAAAGCAGGTCGTCCACGGTTGGGGTAGGAGGATGTCATAGATAAAGATTTAGGGGAACGGGAACTCCCTGGGAGGGTGTAAAGAGTGAGGCTTTGAATAGATTGGGATATAGGAGGAGCGTGCGCAGCTGTGTTGGTCTCAAATGGCTTGGTAATGCGGTGAGTTGTTAGTAGTAGTAGTAGTAACAAGAGATTAATAACACAGAGAATTGAATAATTCAGTAAAAGGGGTTAAATATCTAAAAAAGGGTGCTGTAGATATGTCGATAAAATTAAAAATATTATCAAGAAGAAAATTCCAGAAAAGGATATTTTGTAATACAAATTGTTGCAACTAGGCAGCTTTGGTGTTTTATGCAGGACGTTTTGGAAAGCTAGGTTTTCTGGGCCTTTACCCAATACTTTTGGGTCATAATGAAGGGTTTGCCTCTAGGGGTGTAAAGTCCCAAACGTCACAAAAAAAAACAGTTTTTCCCAGTTTGACTTCCCAGTTTTGCTTTCGATTTTTTGAGTAGTGAAAAAGCCTTCATTTGTGACATTGATTACAAGTATGTACGCTTAATCAAGCTTATGCTATCCACTCAAAATAAATTTACATACGTGAGTATTTTAGAGAACCCTTTTTTAATGATATTTTCTTATGCAAACTATTGCAACGAGACAGCATTGGTGGGTTTTGTTTTGCATTTCATGTAAAGTTTTTTCAAGAGCGAAGCTTTCTGGGCGTTTCTCCAGTATTGTTGGCCCAATCTATGGGATTTTAAGAGCAAAAGGTTATTGGAGAATTCTAAACTTGACAAAAAAAGAATGATTTTTCCCAGTTTTAATTTTTGGTTTTTTCTCACATTTTTTTTTGCATATCGAATCAGATTTTTTCCTTTTTATACTGACTCCAAGTATATACATTTTATAAAGCTTTGACTTATCACTCAAAAGAAATTTACATATGAGAAATTTTCTGAGCTGCACCATTTTTAATGATATTTTCTACTGCAAATTGCTTCTAGTTGGTTCCTGAAGTTAACAATTTTATATAGACCCCGACGCCACGCCGATGAGGGAACACCGCCGGCGGCGGGGCCAAAAACAGCACGCCGCGCCGCCGGTAAGATTTCGGTGGCGCGCCACCGGCGCGATCAATGTTGACCGAAAACATTAATGTTTTCATCAGTCTTTCTCAAATCACAACTTAAATTTACAACAGATTCGAGCCTATTCATGAGTTCAAAAATTCACAAGTGGCTAGCTGGTCTTCTTCGTTATTCATCAAGAGAAGCAGAAATCTGGTAGAAACGAAATGGCTGTGGCGTTTCAGAACCCTTGTATAATATGAGTAGTTGAAGTATCTATTAGCTATGTTTTCTTAACATAAATAATTATCAAAATTAGTAGTTTTTTTCATCGAGCATTACTGCTTACAAAAATTCAAATACCGTATCACAAAATTCGTCAGTTATCTGGGTAAAAACTTTGAATATAACTTTGAACTTAGAAGCTTAATTTCTTCATAATGGCCTTTGCCTATATCTGTTTTGTCACCTTCAAAACAGTTGAAATGGGCGACTTTGATATTGATTGTTTTTTTTTTTGCTCTTTTGGATTCCTAAAAAGCCTTCTTGTATTAAAAACTGGTTTTTAATAACAATAGAAAAAAAAATACGTTTTAAAGTTTTTTTTTTTGGCTTCTTTATAGAATATATGTCATGTAGGCTAACGCTGAACTGCTGCTTTTTTATTGCTTTTGGCTGCTCTTTTGGATATTATTCATTTTTTCTTTTGGGGATTCATTCCAAATAACAAACTGATAAATACCTAATATCAGTCAAATTATAAACTGCATCTAAAAGGAGTAAATTTATCAAATTGAAAAATACATGATGAACACTTCACATGAGAACACTTCAATTACAATGAAACAAAAAACACTTAATGGTTTATTTGGTATGAAGAAAAATGAAGTGCCAGCTATTTTCTTAGGTAATAAATGAAAAGCACATCCGTTTTAAATGTAATTAAATGAAATAATATGCAGACTGAAGTAGCTCCAGAAAGATGTTGAGATTTTCATCCTAGTTCGTCACTTTTAATCCAAGCAAAATGTTAGGGCACTTAGAATCAGTTATTGAGTTTAAGCTTTGATTTCCAAATGCTCACAAAAAATTACCAAATTTAAGAAAGTCGCAACAATAAGTCACCTGTGGTGAAAATACTCAAATACTCCTCTTTTGATCCCCACCCAGGCTCAAAGCTTCTGCTATGGTCATTTCCATGGAAATCTCCAAAGAGTTTTTTTTAAAATAGCTTTCAAGCGCAGTTAGGGGTATTTAGCCTTTTTTGCTTTTCTTCAAAGCTTTGAAAAAAGTGTTATAATATTCCAAATGTTACATTTGTTATATTTGTGCATATTTTTGGCAATCATTTGTGGGGTGATCGAATTTTTTAAACCACTGTAGATACGTAAGAACGTTGCAACATCTAGTACCCTGAGGTCATAAGACTGTCAAAGACTCCTCCTTGAACCTCCCAAATTGAAAGCTTTTACTATGACCTGGCCTTTTAATGTAACTTGGGCACTGGACAAAGGGCGCCATTGTCACTCGAGCGCAACGTTAGGTGGGGATGTCGATATCGCTTTCGTCACTCCAATTCGTTTTAGTGTGAATCTGCCTGGTATTTATGAATCAATGTTTTCAAAGTAAACACGTTTTTTCAATAAGAAAAAAAAGGGTTGGACGCATATGTCCCTTTCCCTTTGGGCGATAAAACCATGCAAGTGTTGTATCAAGTATAACTCACGAAAATAGTGTTAATTTTTGTCAACTTTTCAACTTTTTGGCATCCCTGATTTCAATAAAAAAAAAAAAAAAAAAAAATGAAGGTACTATCACTTAAATATAAAAACTCCCTATGCCCCCCCCTCTGGATACCATCTTGATAGGATACCATCTCTGCTTTAAATAAAAAAAAAAAATAATTAACTTATTAACACCCCTGCTTTCAAAAAAAAAATCGAGGTATTATCATTTGCATATGATGGCTCACTCCCCCCCCCCCTCTGGATACCACTTTGATAGGATGCCGTCGCTGCTTTAAATTAAAAAAAATTAACTTTTTGGGATCCCTGCTTTCAATAAAAAAAATCGAGGCATTTTCATTTAAATGTAATACCTCCCTACCCCCTCTGGATACCACCTTGAGAGGATACCGTCTCATATTTCATTATAAAAAAATTGTAATTAATAATTAACTATTTCAATATATTTATAAAAAAAACACGAAACAGACATTAAAAAAGATTATTTTTAATTGAAAAAAAATATATTGAATTATTACATTGTTACAAATAAAGCAACAAAAATGTGGGAAATATAAAGATATTCATAAAAAACTAGGAAAAATGATTCAAATATTATCCGTGGCATTAAATAATATCCAAAGAATCTAATTAAAAGGGAGCACACACAAAAGCCAAATTAGGCCAGTAGCCTATGAGAAATCGCAAAATACCCAAGACAATGAACAAGTCCCAATGGGGGGCCCTGGGTCTATCAAAATATTTCAATGGTTTCCCAGGGAATTTAATATCATTTTCTTCTGTCTCCACTTTAAATGAAAACAAATTATCTTTTTGGCATCCCTGCTTTCAATAAAAAAAATGAGGTATTATCATTTGAAAATGATAGCCCCCTATCCCCCCCCCCTTATAGGCAATAATTTACAATTTATTTATTAATCATATTTTTTGGGTAACTTCTGGTTCAATCTTTAATTACCCAACCTTGTACATAGCTTATTCTATAGCTAAACTTTGTCTCTATAGAAGGGTTTTTTTGGAAGGGGGGGGGGGGTAAAAATGTTTAAGAAATAACATTTTATTTTATATCAGGCGTTCAACAATTGAGCATTAAACATTAAGAAAATCTTATCTAAAAACAGCAACAAAAAAAAAAATCTGCAAACTTACAATTCAGCTGTAGAAACAATCTGTCGGCTGTCAATTCCAAAATCCAACTGAAGGCTGAAGCTGTATAGTAGTGAATGCGTTCTATAATTCTATTCAACTTGAAAATAAAATTCTTGACTATGAATGATGTAAGAAATAGCAATTGGGAAACTGTATTCGAAATTATTTAAACTCATTTCATAAAGAAGATACTTTTTTGTCAACATATGTTGTGTATATTGCAATATTTGCAATTGCATATTGCATCTGTCTGTTTTTTTTTTGCAAAGTAACAAAAGAGACGAACATTAATGAACAAGAGAGTAGTGAAGAATTATGGTATGCAAAGTAATATTTGGCAGGGAAAGTCACTTGTGATAAATCGCTAGGGGTGGCACCGTGATTGTGTGATTTTCGGGGATTAGGGGAACCAAATTTTTTTTCGGGGTGATGCATAAATTTTCGAGGAAATACCCGAAAATTCAGGCATAGTGCAAGCCCTGCTTGATTTCTAATCAGGAAAATCGAAGTACCAAACCACACGAGAAGGAAAAGCTCCGACTTTGCGGTTGACGCAATAAAGAATTACCGCAAAATTAATTTAAAGTCGACCGAACGCCGCCGCCTCTGCTGGTGACCGCGCGCCGGCGGCGTTAAGACACTTCGGCGGCGTTTGACTGGGCCTCTCGTCGGTGGCGTTCGGTCTATCCGCCGGCGCAGCGCCGGGGTCTAATTTTATATATCTAGAATCAACAGGAAAATGTTATCTTTTCCCAATAATTAGACTGCAAAAAAGATTAAACTGAAAGCACATATTCTGTGGATATACAATTAGTATTTTTGAAGTCGATACTGAATATTTGTCTACTAAAGCCACATAATTCAAAATTTGTTTATTTTTATTTATTCAGAACCTGAATAAGAAAAATTGAATAAGGCCAAATATTTTTGCTAAAGAAAAATACTTTTTTAAGAAATATAGACGCAATACAGACGCAAATCAGAGCTTTATTTTGTTCTAATTATCTTGTTAAAAATAAAAAAAAATCCACAAAATAAGTCTTTCAAAGAAAAGTAAATACCTTCATTAAACCATAGATGAGCAGGAATAAAATCAAATAATAATTTATGCCTAAAACGGAAATAAATCGCCACCAATAAATAATTAAACCCAAAAACGAATAGAAATTAGAGTAAATAATCAAGGCAAACTTGATACGAACAGAAACTACCGTAAAGAGGATTAGGGTTAATACTCCCTTAGCCATCTAAAGACGAGAACGTCATTTGTGTTTTACAAAAAAACAATTTTTATTTCGAGCTGCGTGTTTTATTTGTCATAACATTAACCAAAAATAAGAAAGAAAACCACCATAATAATCAAGATTACCGAAAAGTGTTTTTAAAATTAGATTAACCGTTAAATATATATTCATATTAATTCCTGAAAGTCTCGGGAGTTTCGGATTTATTAACGTTATAAAAGAGAAAACGTTTAAAATGAATTTTATTGCATATATGCCATTTTGACAATCATGATGTACTTGCTGTCTTTTGACTTAGTTTAATATTCCCATAAATGGGGAAAATAGTTCAGGGGACAATAGTATCTTATCATTCTTTTCAGCACTATTCTGTCCACTTCCTTAAAGCTTCAACTTAATAGCCATAGAAGTTCCTGGGTTACTGAAGATATGTCATTTTAAAAACCTGGAAGTAAATAGTGTCTTATAATTTATTCAAATATCCCCTCAACTTTTCTTGAAATTTTCAACTTAATACCCTTAGCTGCTGAGTTATTGCATATTTACCATTTTGACAACCATGATACGTATAGTGTCTTCATTACCCTCCTCACCATTCCGTGACACAATCATTGCCTATAGTGTCTCATTACCCTCCTGGCCATTCCCTGAGAGTTACAACTTAGTACCATGGGCGCCCATATGGGGGGGCTCTTGCCCCCCCCCCTGGCTGAATGTTGCTGCCTTATTTTTATATTTTTGTTCTGAGATTTCTATTATATAGCATTAAAAGTAGCAATTAGACGAAGTTTGCCCCCCCCCCTGGAATTCCGGTTATGGGCGCCCATGCTTAGTACCCTTAGGAATTCCTGAGAAATTGCAAAATATCCCGTTTGACAAACTGGATATACATAATGTATCTTGATTTAGCTCAATTTCCCCCTATATTTCCTGGAAGTTCCAACTTAATACCCTTAGCTGTCCCAGGTTTATTGCATATATGCCATTTGCATCCAAAACGTGGATGTAAATAGTATTTTAAGATTTAGTTCAATATCAATAAATAACAGTTCAAATAGGGATAAATCAATTTATTAGACAGTGAAAAAACATTCCTAAATGCTGGACATTTTGATCACGTATACAATGACCGTCATCAGAAGATATATCTGCTGATGTATATCTACTGATGAATGTCACTATAAATATGATCGAAATATCCAGCATCTCTGACTTTTTTTTACTGTCTAATAAAGGGATTTATCCCTTTTTATTCATTTATTAGACAGTGAAAAAACATTCCGAAATGCTGGATATTTTGATCACGTAGACAGTGACCGTCATCAGCAGATATATCTGCTGATGTATATCTACTGATGACGGTCACTATAAATGTGATCAAAATATCCAGCATCTCTGCCTTTTTTTTATTGTCTAATAAAAGGATTTATCCCTTTTTATCCATATATTAGACAGTGAAAACACATTCCGAAATGTTGGATATTTTGATCACGTATACAGTGACCGTCATCAGCAGATATATCTTATGATGTATATCTACTGATGACAGTCACTGTAAATGTGATCGAAATATCCAGCATCTTTAACTTTTTTTTACTGTCTAATAAAAGGATTTATCCCTTTTTATCCATTTATTAGACAGTGAAAAAACATTCCAAAAGGCTGGATATTTTGATCACGTATACATCGAGCGTCATCAGCAGATATATCTGCTGATGACGATCACTATAAATGTGATCGAAATATCCCGCAACTCTGACTTTTTTTTTACTGTCTATTAAAAGGATTTATCCCTTTTTGAACTATTATCTATCGTCATGGAAAGGCAGATTGGTCTTCGAAAATACCTAGTTCATTATCCCTTCAATATTGCCTGAAAGTTTTAACTTAGCATATGCAACTTTTGACTATTTTGAATAAAATGGCTACCTCAAAATTTTGCTCGAATGTCTTTAGGGGAAGGCAGCTAAAGAGAATGTGGGAGATTCCCCCCCCCCCCGGATTTCCAATTTTTTGTATTTCGATCCCACCCTTCCCGAAGCTAGCACCTATGTGTGCCAGCCAATGACCTTCACTAATTAAAAGAAATGTAATGACAAGTGTACCCAAAATTACTGATATTGACACGTGTGAATTTGTAAAATATGTAAGTTTAAACTGAAGAGAAAATAAGGTTTAAAACAATATTTTCCCACGAAAACTTAGATAGAATTTAGCAGTCAATTCCAGCAAAATTAGCTTACATAATTTGTCAAACCTGAAACGAGAAGAAATGATCAAGAATGAAAAAATTAAAGGTAAGATCAAGACAATTACTGTGCTTTTGCTAGAGTTTGAATAATTTCAGTTTAATATAAAACTGTGCCGAAAGCAAAGAGTATCACTTTTAATTTAAGTTGTTCAAATTTTAGCAAAACTACTACCTATATGGGTCAGTCTAAAACACAATCTGCAATATCATACCATTGCTTGATCATTTTAATTTTTAGGTGTGATAAAAATTACGTCAACTTGGGAAATCACAATTTTTAATTGATGGGGGTCCACTCCACCTTCTAACACCAAGTGTGAATCTCAGAACGCCATGTGTGCCACATTTTTCCTCTATGCTAGGCACAGTTTCCGCCGCGTTTGGCACAGTTTCTGCCACCCTTGGCACACTTCCGCCTCTCTTGGTACGCGCTGCCTGATGTACGTGCTTTTTGAAAAGGGACGCCTCCTTCAGGAGCGGGTCTAGAGAAAATCTTGCGGGGGCCCAATGTGAAAAGGACGCCAATGACCAAATCTTGGGGGGGGGGCAATGTCAGAAAGGTGCCAATAATTGACAAATTTATTTAAAAAAGAGTAAAAAAAGGAAAAAAACAAGGAACGAGGGTGTCAGAAAAAACCTTGGGGCGGGGGGCTCTGGATCCGCCACCGGTTCCCTCATTCTTAAGTCTCACAAACGAATATGTAAATCTACATGCGGATGCTGACAATCACACGTCTTGAGTGCTATCGAAACCGCCCTCAAGTCCAAGGCCGATTATAGTCATACTGGAGGATGAAATCAAAGTTACGCATGATAACACTGTCAACAATGCCTCCTGTTCATAATTGGTTGAGTTGAGTCATAATCAACTTTCAAGCGTAATCTTTATAGTCGACCAATCAGAGTGAACATTTAAGTCATAATTTGTTTTTTATTAGATAAGACCAGAGCTTGGAACAGCAGTTTCTGTATCAGGGGCGGATCCAGGATTTTTTTTACGGGAGGGGGGGCAAAATAGACTGATCCGATAAAAAGAATTTAAGGGGGGGGGGCGCAAAATAGGTTGATCTGGTAAACGTGCGTTAGGAGTCAGTTTAATTAACACAAACTTGAGTTAATAAAGTAAATTACGCTACTTTATTCTACGCTAGGGGGCGCGCCCCCTCACCCCCTGGATCCACCACTGTTCTCTATCCGTATGACGAATCTAGCAAAAGACAAAACATTAACAGGTAATGCTTGGGGTTGGGAACAAATTAGTGTTGGCATATAGACTTTTCAAACCAATGCCTTGCAATTTAAAATTCTTACTTCGGTAGAGCAAGTTTGATGTTAAAATCAGGAAAAACCTACACAATTCATAATTTTTTTTTCCACAGGTTTGACTACAGGGGCACGAACTACGAAGGGAGGAGGGAAAATCCCCCTCCCTTAGATTTCAAAAATAGCTTTGTTTGGTTTCTTCATTGAAAATTCTAAAGATTCTTCCTTGATTTTGAAAAAATAGCTTTTTTGTATCTCTAAAATTAAACAAATGAAAAAATGGAAAAAAGTTTGAACATTTTAAACAAGACAGTGTTTTGCACCCATTATACCCGAATGTTTCTATTTTACATTTCTTTAGAATTAAAAATGGAAAGGCAGTGTGGTCAAGAAATCATTTTTATATCTTTATTAAAATAAATCCTCCCCCCAAAACTCACGCCAATTGCCCCCCCCCCCTATGTGGTTATGGTCTGGCTCAGACATTAGTAGTAATAGATTCACCTGGTTCTCCGTAAAAACAGGTGTTCAATTTAATAAAATTAAGAAGTTTACTAAAGGATGAAAAAACATACAAGAAGCTATCGTATAATCCAACAGACTCTTTTACAAATAAGTTTAAGAAAGAATTGAAGTGCATAAAGGATGAAGGAAAAATTACACCTCAACTGTATTACAAATGCCTGCCACGCAGTTCTTTGTGCCCTAAATTATATGGACTTCCCAAGATTTATGAGCCTAACCTACCATTATGACCAATTGTGTAAAATACAAGGTCGCCAACAAGTGTTTTGAGCAAATTGCTAGTGTCAATCTATAAACCACTTTTGTCTAGATAAATTTTATATATTAAGAATTTCTTCGAATTTAGTTGAAAAACTGAAAAAAGTATAAATTTCTTCGAGTTTTTTGCTTTCAAGCTTCGACATTGTATCAATGTACACAAATACTGATGTAGAAGCAGCCGAAACTCTTCTAGAAGGAAAGTTCTTAAGAAATTTGGATTTGATTAGTGGCAAAAAAGATTTAGAAGTTTCTGTAATTATGAATTTAGTAAGGTTGTGCAACAAGTTCTCTTATTTTTTTCAATTTAGAGGGGAGTATTTCGAACAAATAAATGGTTTACCTATGGGGGCCCCTTTATCCCCTTTATTAGCTAATATTTTTGTGGAGAATATTGTAACAATTGCGTTAGATTCATATTTTTTAAAACATATTTTCTGGGGCCGGTATATGGATGACATTATTTCAGTATGGGATTATGGGGAGGAGGAATTAAAAGGATATTTGGAACATCTTAATTGTTTGTGAGGGGATTTAAAGTTTACTGTTGAATTTGAAGAGAAGGGGAAACTTCCTTTCCTTGATGTTCTTCTTTTGAAAAATGAAAATAGTCTGGATTTTAAAATTTACAGAAAACCGACAAATAACAATAGATTTTTGTCTTATAGTTCCGGTCACGCTTGCCGAGTAAAAATCGGCTCGATCATTTCTATAACTGATCGGATTCTTAGTATTTGCTCTCCAAAATTTGTTGAGGATGAGTTGTCTTTTCTAAGGAAAATACTAATAAGTAACATGTATCCAGAATGGTTAATTAACCAGACTTTTTCAAAAAGAAGAAAAAGGTTTCTAGAGATTTCTAAGGAAGTCTTGGAGACAACTCGGGAGACGGATGTTTTTTGTTCCTTACCATATGTACCCGGGTTAAGTGAAAAACTTAAAAGAATTTTACAAAGCAATGGTCTAAGTGTAGCTTTAAAGAGTAATAATACTTTGGGTAGTTTTCTACATTCTGGGAAGGATCTACCTTCATTGGGGCAACAAAGTGGGGTTTATCAGATCCCATGTACTTGTGGAAGCTCATATGTGGGACGTACTAACCAGAGTTTGGAAATGAGATTATTACAACACAAAGATTCTATTTCTTCGGCTTTAAAGCAAGATTCTAAGTCTGGAGATTTCACTTCAGCCCTTTCGGAACATATTTTTAACTTTAGAGATACTTTCATTTCGTTCAAGAACGTCTCTTTGATTTTAAAGAATCAGGACTTACAGCAAAATTTTGTCGGAACATTTGAAATAAATACAATCCCATTGCAGATTACTGTTTTGAGCAGGGATAAAGGTAAATTCGTGCTGAACTCGATCTTTGATAGTTTATTAAATTCTGATAGAGTAAAGTTCAATTCACCCAATGTAGTTTGACCTTTGTGCAAATGTTATATCATTGAACGCTAATGAACCGAATCCAAGAAGGTCAAAGAGAATAGCTTCCGCCTTTGCTTTGAAAAGAATTAGAGATTCAAACACTATGTAGTGTTATTTGATTTAGTATATAAACTTTTGTTTTAAATTATTTTATTTTAGTTTTACCACTGATGACGGTCACTGTATATGTGACCGAAATATCTGGTATTTTTGTGAATTTCTATCACTGTTATAAAAAACACTGTCTATTAAAAGGATTTTATCCCTATTTGAACTTTTATTTATTTTCTAATTTAGATTTTTTCTTTGAAAGCTTTAGAGACAAAGATGTATTCGCCATGGTTATTCGACAAAAATTTGACAAAATTATGAATTCCTTTCTTTTTCAGCTTTCCAGAAACAAATAAATGGTTCAGACAAGGTTTATTCATGTTTTTCTTTTGGTCTCCATGACAAGCTTATTAGTAGCACATGATAGAGCGCTTCCCCATGGAGTTCGGCAGCCAAGTACTAGCTTATGGTGGAAAAACTTATTCCAATTCCTCAATAAATACAGCAATTCTGATTTAGCTTCTTTATCAAAAGGTAGTACATCAATCACAAATTTGACTTTTGGAAAAAAGGAAATATTTTTTTTTAAGAAATAGTTTTATGTTACTTAACCTTTTATTCTTCTTTATTCTAGTTGGTTAGTTTTTACTCATGTCCGTTTAGGCTACTCGTGTTCGTTTTTATTTCTTTAATCCTTGACATATGAACACATTTTTTAAGTTCGTAATTGTTTTCATTTAATCATTTCCTTTTTTTTATCGAGGTTGCAGCAGTATTCGCAACTTAGTACAGAACAAAGCACTGCCATTTTAGCCTAAGCTTAAAGAAAAAATAATTTTTTAAAAAACTGCGTTTGTCAACTGTCAAACCCAAAATTGTCGCTGTCAAAAACTGAAGGTTTACAGTACTCCCTTTGGACAACAAGTAAGATTGCATTCAAGCATCTATAGCATTGCTGTTTCTGTTTTCCCCAGGGGTGATCGTATCGTATCAGTGGTCGTGGAATATTAAGGGCCGTTTTTTAGCACTAAGATCTTACATCTAAGATCTTTCTGCAAAGATTATCGTTTTTTAACTCATCTTTGTTCTAAGATCTTACAGCTCACTAATGTTAGGAAAAAGTGTGAAGGACGCCACTGTTCTTCCATATAGATGAGAGAACTTTGATGATATACTCATCATTAGGCCCGTTTTTTAGCACTAAGATCTTACATCTTTCTGCAAAGATTATCGTTTTTTAACTCATCTTTCTTCTAAGATCTTACAGCTCACTGATGTTAGCAAAAAGTGTGAAGACCGCCGCTGTTTTGCCATATAGAACAATGATGAGAGAACTTAGATGATATACTCATTATTGTTCTCAGACCGCTGATCAGAGCAGAATGATGAAAGACGTTTGAATAAAAACGACAAAAGATTTAAGATCTTTGTTAAAAGTTTTCAATTTTAAGCTTTTTATTACAAAAGTTTTAAGATCTTAGAACTTTTATGAGTGAAAAAACGCCCCTATTGTAGAAGGTCTTATTTTAACAGAATTGAGTGTCCTTCTATACAGGGGAATAGATTGTGCCACAGCGAACTGTTGTTTTTCTCCTATTTTGTCCCGAAGAACATCAGTTTTGGCCTGAGAAATAAAGAGTCCGGGAGAGCTATTCGATTTTTCATGATCAAAAACCCTTAAATGAAGTTTTACAGTTATCCATATAGAGAACCGAAGGAAATGGTATTTTAGCGTGGGTAGCATGACTGTTGTCTTCTTCCCCCCAGGTAGTCTTATGGTACCAGTGGTAATAGATTATCATGAGGGAGCTCATTTGAACGGAAAATTAAGATTCTAAAGCTTTTATTAAGTCATGAAAGAGATCGCACCATAAAACAATGCTATTTTCTGCCACAGAACAACAATTTTGGCCAACTGGGTCCCAAAAACTAATGAGTAAAGTTTTCAGATAGCAAATCTACTGAAAACTATTTGAAAGATACATATATATTCCATACCTCCCCAAAAAATACCCTCTGAAAAAATCTCAGTTTTATACGGCTTTTTCAATTATTTGTTTTCATACGCGCGCGTGCCTCAGATAATAATCCTCAACCCACGGTACAGTTTCCTGAAGTATCCCCCTCCATTCTTCCCTTATTCTCCCATTCTTAACTTATTAGTCAATGATGTATGTGTACTATGTCTTAGCATTATGTGGAACAATGATGTATGTGTACAATGAGTGGGCATTATGTGTACATGTGTGTGTACAATGACTGGGGACTGGGCATTACCAGGTGTTTTCTCATACAGGGTAAAAACTATCAAACACAAGTACTTAACAAGTGTCAGTCAAACAAGTGCCTAAAACTATTATTTGACAGTTCCATTCAAAAACGTACTTCATATCCTCCTAATAGTTTCAGAGTTATTAATATTTGAAGACTATCATTGCCATTACTTCATTTGTTCTTCTAATCTTAGTTTTATGACTTATCTTCATATTCTTCTAAAGCTAATGTCGATGCTAGTGATGTAAAATTACCGTAGAATAAAAACTTGGTAAATAGAATTGGTAAAATAAGGTAAAACATGGTAAAATTGGTGTTTTAGAGTTGCCCTGTAGCTACAAGACCAGTTTAGCATTTACTTCTTAAGCATCAGTTTTAGCTTTTAATTAAATTTTTTAATGATTTTGATTTTCCTGGACTTAAAGAAGATCAAATCCCTTCATCTAGAGTCTCGTCAATTTAATTAACAGTCTAGTTTATCCCTTTGGTTAAGCACATTTCTGATGCGTGTTTAAAGTTTTTCGTGTCCCCTTCATAAACAAGTCCTGGATACGGCCCTGAGGATTATATATCAATTTAGGATTATATATCAATTTTTGTCTCCACCCCCCCCCTCGTCTCTCCCTTAGAACTAATTATGTATTCATGTGAAAATCTTCCAAAACAACTGCTGAAACACAAGGATCGTTAAACTAGAATAAGAATTTCTTAAAGACACTGTAGTCGGTAAAAACTCATTCGCTAGCAATTGATTGAAATGTGGTACCTGAAGAAATGTGGGGAAGGGAAGCAGGAATGGTGTGTGAAAGCACAGGACGGCTGGCCCCCAACCCCCCATTGCACTTGCTGGCTGAAGGACATTTTTCAACGTTGTAACATCCCAAGTTCCAATTTTCATGTTCTTTAAATCATTGAAATTATTTTCGCCTCAGGAAAAGCAATGATCCCGGATACCAGTGCAGGATGGGGATCACTTCTCAAGTTTACACCGAAGTGCTTAAGCCGGCTTAGAACCGGCCAGCAAGAAGTCCCTGGGACCTCCATGAATGGAGGCTTTGTGCAATCCTGGCCCCATCTTGGTCACAATATGGTTTTCAGCACTTGGCGATGCTCTTCTATCAACAAGAGTCAAAATCCTGCACAGACAATCTCCAACCTAATACTTCCAATTCATTATTTATTCATGCCTACAAACAATATGCTACTATGGGGAGGCCGCCCATAATATATAAATTAGATTGGAAGAGGTTTTTCAGCCCGAAGACGTCCGTCAAAACATACCAAGCCCAGAAGAATTGTCCATTAGTCAGAATCCCGTGCGAATACTGTGTCGTTTACTAGGCTACAATTTCCTTGAGGGGCGCCCACTCCTCAAGTGGGTATAGAGTTGACCACAAGGTCCCCGGTCTTGGAGTTACCCCGAAAGGATCAAGGCAGCCCTTTGCAGAGGTCGTTGTCCATAGATCTGGATCTTACGCCCTGCCGCAGTTGTCCTTCTATAGAGGATCCTCTCCCGATGGTGTTTTGCATCACCATGCAATTTAACCCATTACTGGGAGAAGGTTTGTAACTCATGGGACTTGTGAACAAACCAGTGGGCCCTTTTGAGTGTACATTTGAGGGGCCTTCTTCCTCCTCCGCCTGTATTTATGACCCCGGGCGAGGGTGCCCCAGTTTCTATTACGGACCCCCAGGGACAAGGTCCCCTCGCCCTTGGTCCGTGCCTCCTACATACAACAGATACGAATTACCCAGAGAAATTATTATTCTAATGATAAAAACTTCAAATTTTTTCTTCCCAGCCTCTGTGAATCTACTCCTCCGGAGACTATTCGTGACAGTAGCCTCCAAAACCGGACCTTCTATTATCCAACGTTGCGATAATGATTGTTATTATATTAAAATCACTAGTTGATACTGTGTATTTTCAATAAAAAGATTTATTTCAGAGATATATAAAAAGATTTGTCACCAAATCTGCAGAAAGTAAAAAATAATTATTTTACCGTTAACTGGATCATGGATCTTTTGGATCATGGCTGACCAGTGAAAGTTGGTCAGACCTTTATAATTCTAATAGCCTTGATGACAAAATTTTGATTTTTCACAAAAAATTAATTGATTCCTATTCATTATGTTTCCCAGAAAAAAAAAATCAGAAAGTGCTCCAGCGATAAACCTTACATAAATAATCACATAAAAATATTAATCCGCACGAAAATAAGCTTATTTAAGAGGGGTAATTTAGACGAAGCAAATAAGTTAAGAAAGGAATTAAAAAGTCAAATTAGAAAAGCTGCCCGAGCCTATTATAAACATAAAATTAAATACTTGTGCCATGATAAACCAAAGAACTGGTACTCTGAAATTATAAAACTTACCGGCAAGAGTCAAGAACAACTAAATTTTTATATAAATGAACCTCCAAAGACCACAGCTAATAACCTCAATAAGTTGCTGGCTTCTATTGTCCAGAGTCTCCCACCACTATATTACGCATTTCCAGATATTCCTGATCCTTTTTCACTCCTACATATTTCTCCACTTGATGTTTTAAAAAAAATTGAAAAACTAAAACGATCAAGCATTTGTCCTTTAGATTTTCTTGTTACTCTGATTAAAGCTGTCAGTGATTACCTATCAAAACACCTATCCACCCTTTTTAATGAAATTACCGAATCTGGACAGTTCCCTCAATATTGGAATCAAGGCTTTATTACCCCAATCAAAAAGAAAAATGGGAAGCCTGGCTTAGATGGCATTCGTCCTATTACCCTCACCTCCATTTTTTCAAAATTGTATGAAAGTTTTCTCGCAGACTGGCTTAAGATGAAAGTCCTCCCCCTCATTGATCGTAGACAGTTTGGTAATCTCAAATCCACGTCAACCTCTCATTACCTGATCCATCTTGTTGATACCATGGGTAAATTACTTGAAAAACCTAACACTTGGCTTAATCTAATTTCTATTGATCTTCAAAAAGCTTTCGATTTGATTAACCACAATTTACTCATAGATAAACTTATAAATGAATTCCACATTGAAACTTTCCTTGTTAAGCTCGTTGCCTCTTTTCTCTCTAATAGATCTCAAGCAGTTAAATATCTAAATTGTTTCTCAGATCATCTCCCCATATTTAATGGCATTCCTCAGGGGACTATTCTAGGCCCTCTCCTTTTTTCTCTTATGATTAACAGCCTTTCAACCCTTTATGACAATAGATGGAAATTTGTCGATGACTTGAAAGTTTTAGAGATATGTCATAAAAACATCTTTAGCAACCCAATAGGCATACTCCAAGATATTGCCTGTGAGGCCTCTTCCCTTGACATGACAGTTAACCTTTCTAAATCCGCAACAGTCTCAGTAAGTTTCCTTAAATCCCATCCCCTTTTTCTTGCTCCTATTCCTCCTGAAACTTCTGTCACATCTCTTAAACTCCTTGGTATTACAATTTCTTCCAATTTAAAATGGGATGCCCATATAAATAATATCCTACGACAAGTAAACTTCTCGCTTTCCCTCCTTAAACTTTTAAATAAATTCAGTTGCCTCCAATCACATTTACTACAAGTATACATTTCTTTTGTGCTTCCCATATTAGAGTACGCTTGTCCTGTGTGGCACCCTGGCCTCTCTAATGAAGCAACACAAAAAATTGAAAATGTCCAAAAGAGAGCTCTAAGAATTATTTTTAAAGAGGGCATGATACCATATTTGCATTTGTCAAATATTTCAAACCTAGAGACCCTCGAGAGACGAAGAAATAATTTGTGCCTCCGTTTTGGTAAGTTGGCACTTTTGAACCCCCGTACTGCGTCCCTTTTCCCTGATTACCATGTACCTGATAGAAATCGTCCTCCACGAACTGTGTCCCAGCCTATCCCCACCTTATCTCCCATTCTTTGTATTACCTTGCGGTATAAGAAATCTTTTATCCCTTTTTTACTGACATAATAAATAGTGATTAATTTGTACATAAATTTTGTCCTTTCTCTTATATAATAAAAGAAACAGCTCGTTTTTCTTTATACTCTTTTTTTTTTGTTCCCTATCCCCTTTTTATGTTGTTTTTTAAACATTTGGTAATGTGTATATTATTTATTTTCAGTTTTATCAGTTTTTATCTTTTTAACTAGTTGCCATTTTGCAGTTTTTAATATAAGTGACATAGGAATCATATAGCATTCCAATATTTAATTATTTTTTTATTTTTTTGCATTGGTTGCCAATTTTTTAGTTGTTGTGCTTTTGTTATGATTTTCTTGCTTTTTTTTTTTTTATGGACTTCGAAATTCGAATTTGGCCCTTCAGGGCTTGTGATATTAATTTCTCGAAATAAATATATCTATATATCTATCTATCTATCTAAATGAAAAAATATAATTTTTTAAAGAGTAAAAATGAGAGGATTGAGTGGTGTGTAGTAACTTATGAAGTTATAACTCCATCAAGCCTACTTTCCCCAGTTAGGCTCTGTGGACAGTGAACTTCGGTGCAGCTAGTCAGGGCAAAGAATGGTAAAAATAAAAAAAACATATTTTATGACAAACACCGTCATCATTGTCCTCACTGACGTCATCATCATTTCCAGCTTCTCAACTACTGCAAACATCATCATCGCAAACAAATCTATCAATATAGTCCATACTCTGATTGTTTATCTGTATTTTTATGGAAAAAAAAAGCTGTTGACCTTACTCAGAGCTCTTAAGCGTTGTAGATGCAACAGTGACCTCTTTGCCACTATGGTTTCTTAGGAGAGACTACGTACTTGCCGTGTTCTTTATCTTATGAAGCAATACCGTACATGGTGAATTCTTGTATGGTGTAAGTAGCAGATCCATGGGGATGGCTCTCCCTTGTCTAAAATGAAGCTACTTTGTTTCTGTTTAGTCTGTTATGCTAAAATGTCATACAGCGAAATCACTTTCTCAAAATTCCGAATTTACAACTTTCGATTCAAGATGCCAGCTAGTTAAACCCCTGCCAAACTTCTAGTTAATAAGACGAGCAGCGCATTGTTAAGTAACTGGCGGCACCACAAATCTTGCTACAGAAAAGAAGAAGAAACATGTTTGGTTACCATCACATTTGCTGAGGAGAGATAAAGTATGCAGAGGCATTGGCCCTTCCTTATTTTATTAAGCAATGATGAGGCGACAGTCATTGGCGTCGTTGGGGGGGGGGGGGGTGGAGGGGAGGCAGATACCAACCCACAATAATTTGGAAAAAAACTATAATTTAATAAGTAGCTTTAAATCTGATGCTCGTTTTAAGTGTCAAATTCGCTCTTTAATTTGAGCAGATAATTTCTTTTTTATCAATCCATGCTCGTTTTTAACATAAGGAAAACGAGAAAAATAGGGGTCCATTATACTTCACAATATGTTCCACAGTAAGATTTTTCCAAGTAAACTGCCTTTGAAACCTTATCATCAAGTAAAAATGTGAGCCTAGTTAATGGTAAAATTGAAAACTATCCTATGCTTCCGGTTTCGCTACATTTGCTCAGGTCAACTTTCAAAAGTGGAAATGAATACACGCTCTATACCTGTAAATAGGACAGAAATGGAATCATTGAAGAATAAGAAGGTAGACATACAGTGAATATAATTTCCTGAATGAATAACAAACCATTGAAAAAGAAAATAAGGCTTAGTGCTCTTTATAATGATATCGTACTATGACTAGATAGGTCAATTGGGTTGTAGTTTTGTCACGGAATTTGGGTAGAAGCAGATCCGCCCCAGGAATCATTTCATTGTTTTAATTTGTATTTCCAGTATTTAATTGAAACTTCGATTCTCTTATTTGTCATTGAAGTGCCTAATAAGCGCTGATAACATCCTATTCCTTACGTTTTGGATTTACAAACTAACCCACAAATGTAGAACTGCCTCTATGTACAATACTATGCTGACTTCTCTTTATTTTTGCTTTTCTAAATATTTCTTTTAACCAGCTCCAAAGAAAGAATTGACATAAATGTGCTAAGAATTATGACTGAAATTAGTCGCATTTCACACAACGCCAGCGCTAAGCGTGGGAAATTTATCTCTGCATCAGCATGCTATACGAAATGTCTGCTGAGAAAAGAATAAAGTGAATTTAAATAAAATATGTATTTTTTTCTCTCAATTTAGAAATTTAGCGTGCACGTATAAGTGGTACCAACCCATTCTCTTTTTCTATTGTTACCAGTTTTATCATGCGCAATTAAGAGACCGAGCTTCCCTTGTGAAGGGAATTATAAACATAAAAACGATATTCAGTGTAACCCCTTCCGGAAATGTATGCCTCCCATACCTGATTTACACAAGAAAACATTTTGCGTAATTTTCAAGCTCTAGGAATCAATTTTCACATCCAATTGGTATCCCTGGCAATTTTTAATTAATTTAAGGTTTCTGCCGCAATAATGCCACGATTTGTTTGGATTTTCTGAATATTCTTTGTCAAACAATGCCCAACGGATAAGGTTAATAATTCTGACCTTAACTTTTTCAAATACTTTCAAATTTGTGGGGAATATTTCACTATATAATGTTACACAATCTGTGCGCTATTTGTTAACATAAATCAGCAAACCCACAAACAAATTAATTTAATAACAGATCCTAAATAATATATTTCAATAAAGCACATATATTAAAAGTTAATTGCAACAAATTAAGTCAAAATTCATTCAAAATTACAAACAAATGAGCAGCGCGATGTCTGGGCTATTAGAATAGAGCTTGGCTCAGTTATGTGATTGAATATCCTGTACTGGGCACGGGGGTGGGGGAAATGGAGAGGGATATGTACTGCAGCATTAATGGAAAATCTGACTGAAAAAGCCGAGTGTATACGACATTTCTCTTTGCCCACCCAAAACCTTGTTTACGCTATACTACTGTCGTCTGCAGCAGCTCATTGCTGATAATTTTAGCAAAAAGCCAACCACCAGCACTTATATTTATGACTGTTTAATGTATGTTTTTTTTTTTTTTTATAATGTATTGAAATTCACCAAGTAGTGTGTTTGCTAAATAGCTACTTTTCTTCATAACCACTTGAATGGCACCTTCTCTTGCCCCCCCTCCCGCAATGAAAATATTGTAGCTACGCCCCTGCTAGCAAATAGACAGTTTTCGTCATTTAACCCCCACCTCTTAAATTGTATCATTTTTTTTATTTGGTTTTCTTTCATGCTAGGTGACCAACAGCTACAAACACCGCTTGAACCAAAATCAAGAAAGGGAAATGAAATGGAAATTCCCTTAGATGAAGACTTTTCCGATTACGCAGAAGTGGCCGAATTATCTGACAGAAACTATAACAAGCGGAACAAGAATAAAAACTTAGACTATGGTCACATGCGATTTGGAAAAAGAGGTCAATATCTTGTATAAGAAGGAAATTTGTTACTGTTCATTGATAAGTATTTTTGTTAAAGCGCAATCAGAATAAAAGTTACTCATCATTCACAAACTTGCTATTTTCTACTTCTTAGGGACACAAATAAGGAGGATCAGTCTCTGAGACTTTGTGTGGGAGGCAAAGATGGAATGTACAGGGGGGAGAGATGCTATCTCAAATAGGCCCGGAAGACCCAAACTCCTGCAACAATTGAGGTTTAAAACCCTTATGTTTTCTTTCGTTGAAAATTTAGAAAATGTAAAATACACCCTTTTGTTTTTGGACAGAACAATGTTTTGTAATCAAGCAATTTTTGAATGGTAAATACAATTTAGTGAAGGTAGAAGTGGAAGAAAATAAACTTCAAAATTTCAATGAACAAGTTTCACCATCAACCCTTCCACCCAGAAACATTAGAGCCTAAATATATATATTTTTGACCCCTCCCCCTCATCTTAAAAAGGCTCGAGGAACAAGTTTACTGGTTTTTCCAAAGGGACCCTCCCCTAAACAAATATAAAAATGGCTAGAAAATGGGATTTTCCCAATTTCGACCACCCCCAAGCATGGGATCTGTGCTTAATTTTAGTTAGAAAAAAGTATAAGGTGACATTACTCTGTCTATTCCGTCCCAAATAATATTCTAAAAATAAATGAAACCATGCGGAAATGCTGGTAGTCCGGCATGTGTACAATAGCATGGTAGACACTAAGAGATAGTAAAAAACACCAAGAATTTTAAACTCCAAATTATATGTGAAAATTCACCAGGTAACCTTAACCAGAGAAGTAGGCTATGTGTTTACTGGCACCAAGTAATTCTTATTTGTCCCTAAAAATAAAAACAAGTCAAAGAAATGGAATTTCAAAAGAAAAATAGAAGAAAACTAGATCATGTTCCTTGAGCAATGTGAAGCATTGCAGGAACATTTACTGACAAAGTGTTATAGGAGCAGCATTTTGGTTTTCTTATTTGTCACTGTTTAAAAGCAGTATTTGTAAGCCCCCCGTAACCTTTTGTTTTCTTCAAAAGAAAGGGGATTGTAGTGAGGCGATTGATCCGAAAATTCGCACAAATTGAAAATCCTTGTACGATTCTGATTCAAACAAGGTGCAACATACCTATTATTCTACAAGAAAGTTGGCAGCAAGTTTGATTGTTGGCCTACTTTGATTCAAACAAATTCAATAATTGCAGGATTCTGGTTCAAATAAAAGCAACATACCTACATTTCTTACCAACGTTTTGTGCATTCTAATTTCAAATCTAAGGACTTTAATATGCTCTACTATAAACTAAAAGCTATTTTACTTAATGCTGATCTTTTTAAATGGGGAATCCACCACACACCCCTATGTAGAAATTTTATCAGACCTTGGAAAATGCACAACATGTTCTCTTTGAATGCAACCCAAGGGATCAAGATTCGAGGAGACTGAGAAATTACTGTCATCAATTGAAGATCCCCATATCATTTGATGCTCTTATTAATTGCTCTCTTTCACATGATTTGGAAGCCACAATCTATAGGTTGATGATAATGATCCTAAAAAGATGCCATTATTACTAGCCGTACGCTGACTGTAATCAACTAGCAGATATTCTTTGGGATATGGCTAGAATAATTCATAAACAGTGAAAAAACGAAAAAAATAGTTAAAAAGAGAAAAACGAGGATTGTACAAGCCAGTGAAAAATGTGGACTAAAGTGCAAATATTTCGGTCAAGACCTCCACTTGACTGTCCTTAGTGCACAATAATAAAATAAAAATTACTAATAAAAATCCAAGGATACTATAAAAAAATTTTCAAACCTTAAAATAAAGCAGAACTAAATTTTGACAACACTTTCCATGTAACAGTGAAAGGGTAACTGAATAAAAAAAATACTGTGCTGAATGGGAATTCAATTTTTTAATTTATACAGAGCATTTTTAAAAGCTAAACGCTTTCCGGGTAAAACATCATCACAGATTAGGTTAGATTGCAAAATGTGATTTTTTTTTATTTAAGTAAAAACGATCAGAATTAATTAGTTCATTATAAATGGGGCTTAAAGAGGTTTCTCCAGTGTCTCTATTGAGAGCTACCTTTCGGTGAATGCACTTTTTTTTTTTATCTCAACTGCCTCCCTGAAAACTTGGATGAGACCTGTAATAGCGGCGATAATGGAGGTGTTATAGAATAAAACTCAGAAATGGTGGTCTCAGAAATTATTTATAACCAGTGAATGTTTTCCTGGAATTTCAAAGAGGTGAATGGACCTTCCATTGGATCCACCAGCCTCGCAAAGTTATGAAGAAGAAGATTTCTGCAAAAAACTTAGTGATGAAGGGGCAAGAGGCTGTCAGAAGAGTTGCAGAGCCTCTTTGTGCCTCTTGCAATACAGACTGAAAGTACTTGCATGAATTTACTTCAAACAAGGCACATATGGCATACCTTTCTGTTAGAATGTTGACAGGGAAAAGTAGAGGGGGTGGCTACCTTTTCCCATCATACATATCCCCAATTTTCCTTGAAAAACACCACTTCAGTTCACATGCTGTAGACCCTACCCCACGGACAATCAAAAACCTTCCTTTTTGGCTATATATGAGTTGTGTGCAGCTTTCCAACACGGAATAGAAGGATGAAGATCTGGTTTAGAAGGGAAATGAAAGTTTTAATATCAATGTTGGGTTCTAATTGAAATTTATGAGCATATACATATAATTACAAAAATTAAAGTATCATGATTAAAGAGATTTACCATACCTGGATTTTAATAGATAATTGACTTTACTTTTCATTGGATAATGATTCAGACTAGTCTTAGAAAAGATATATTTCAAACAATTTAATAAAAAAAACAACAAATATATCTAGTTCAAAGCCTAAAATTTCACCTACAATAAAAAAGTAAAATTGGCTAACAGAAAATGCACCTAATCATCATGCATTACATATGATGTGTATATATCATACCCTAATGAAATGGTATTATCATATAACACTCTGAAACGAGTCGGTAGTATCCAGAAGTTAATAAGTTGTGCTGGAGGCCATACAATCCATTCAGCAGCATACAGCCTCAGATATTTAGATTTCACGCTGTCCATTATTTCACTCCACTTATGACCATCTAAGCTTCCAATTAAAACAAAGTAAGTAAATATCAGGAAAGGTGAAAATAAACACTGGTCAAGCATAAGCTTTTTAAACACCACTTTTGCCCCTCTCCCAATAAATTTGTTATCTAGATACAAATACCAATAGTGACAAATTACTCCAACAACAGCACCAGCTATTGACATTTTTAGCGTTCTCTCCTTCTCCCATTTTGAAAGTTTTGTAGTTATGTGTTTCTCAATTTGTTGTTCTAAAATATCACCAGTTCCTGATAATCCTGCTGATATCCCAATGTTTGTTGCAAGCAAGTATTTGCTAAACAACAACTCACCGGTTTTCTTTATTTGATATATAAATGCTCTTGCAGGAAGCATCTAGAATAAAGAAAGATGTTAAATCAATTATCTTATATAACACACTTACACAAAAGGATTCCCCAATGATTGGTCTTAATACAGCAGCTGAGCAGAAACTTATTTTGGAAAGAAGATATTTTTCAAAACAGGAAAAAAAAACAACAATAACTTACAAGAAACTTGTAAAAAATTATGGAATGGAGAAGGGTCAAAGACCAGTAGATATATTTGAGGGAAAATTTTTCCCTCAATGACTGTCTTTCACAAGTAAACCATCTCACCTACTTCTGGAGAGCTGTATCTACTTGTATCGCTGTTCATCAAGATCTGTTAATTGTACATGGAAATTTGTAGAATTTCAAAAACAGGGGGAAACCATGCTCAAAAAGGGAAACAATCTGAAGGAAAATTACTGTGGTAACTCAAGATTTCCAATTAACCTATACTAAAGGTTTCAGAATATCCATAGTTGTTGTTTTAGTGTTAGTGATATGACTAAAAGTCTCCAGAATGTAACTGTGTCATTATTTGCAGATGACACTGTTGCTATCAGCATTGCAAAGACGGAAGAATTAATCCTGACATAAATAACAGATAATGTGGATAGGTTGCGTTCCTGGTTGAGAGAAGATAGGCTTAAGTTTAATCTTGGTAAGTCAAATTTTGTCATTTTTTCCCAATCTCCTGTTATTCATCCTTGGATTCATGAAATTGTAATGCAATGTGGAATTTTAAAACAGGCTTTATTGATTAAGTACCTGGGGGTTCATATTGATGAGACTTTATCATTCAAGTACCATGCACAGTCTGTGAGTAAGATTTTGTCTCGTAACCTAGGTATAATGAGAAAACTTAGGCATCTTCTCCCGACATATGTCCTACACCTCCTTTATTGTTCCCTTATCCATCGAGATATTCTGTACTGTAGTAATGTTTGGCTTGGTACATTTGCTTCCATTGTCTGGCCTGTACGAGTTCTTCAAAATAACGCTGTTTTTTTGTTGGTTGGCCTCAGTGGCGGATCCAGGGGAGGGGTGAGGGGGCGCTCCCCTAATGTAGTCTAAAGTAGTTTAATTTACCTAATTAACGCAAATTTACGTTAATTAAACTTGCTCCTAATGCAAGTTTATTGGATCAACCTATTTTGCGCCCCCCCCCTGAAAAAAAATCCTAGATACACCCCTGGTTGACCTGCAACCCCTGGTTTCAGTATGGAATGTCTACGAGCCAATAAGGATACTGCCAGCTTCTGGACTACAAGAACTATATACACTTTTGTTTATTTTTAGACTTCAACATGGAACAAATCTTTCATGTTTTGACAGTTTAGTTACTTTGAGATTCATGATCCATAATTAAGACACTCAATTATCTGGAGGAATCAATACTCCATTGATTGTTTTGGTCCGGTCGACGTTTTCTGTGCTTCATAGTGGGATTAGAAGTTGGAATCATCTAGATCAGAGCATTAAAAATAATTGTGATATTTCTATGTTTAAGAGTGCAATTCAAAAAATCCTTTATATTAAGTATAAATTCTAGTTCTTTTGTTGCTTGCTTTTTCTTTTTTTGGGGGGGGGGGGCAAACATAAAGTAGCTTATTATGGCCTCTTGGGGATTGGCCTTAAAAGTAATGTTGAGTATGTTTTGTTTTGTTGTAAGGTTTGTGGTACCAAATAGCATGTATGATTTGTCCTAGTTTTTTCATAATTTATTTAGTCTTGTATTATTTCTTAATGTATCGTAGTAGCTTATTATGGCCTCTCGGAGATTGACCTTAACAGTAATGTTGAGTTTGTTTTGTTTTGTTGTAAGGTTTGTGGTGCTGAAGGTTTGTGGTGCCAAATAGCATGTATGATTTGTCTTACCTTAAATTACCTTAAATCACATGTCCAGCAAGATAAGGTGACATGAGCCTCCTATGGAACATCTTGCTGGTGGTGTGACATGACTAAGGTTTGGCAACCCAGTTCAAGTGTTCAACTCCTTTCTTGAATGCATTTATGGTTTGGGACTGGATGGTGGCTTCAGAGAGGCTGTTCCAGTAAGAGACAGCATGTAGAGAGAAGAATTGCCGGCACTACTGTTGATGGCAACGGGGGACTTGGAGCTTCTTTGTGTGACCTCTTGTTGTACTTGCAAGGGATGAAGAGAAAACTTGACTTGCAGGGTTGTTTTCTAGTAGTTTGCAAGTTGTGATTGCCTCTCCTCTCTTTCTTTGATATACTAGGGTGGGGAGTTTGAGGGATACAAGGCATTCCTCATACAGCTTGTCTTGTAAAGCTGGTATAAGCTTTTTTGCATGCTTTTGGACACTCTCTAGTGCTTTAAAATCCATTTTATAATGGGGAGATGCTAAGGTCATTCCAAATTCCAGGTGTGGATGTACAATAGCTTTGAACAGCTTCTGACCTCACACAGCTTTCTGGTAGTAGCATAAACATTCATTTTATGAGCCCTAGGGCTTGGTTTGCTTTAGCAAGTTGAGCTTGTGTGTGGCTGTGGAACTTGAGTTCATCATTGACAATAACCCACAGGTTCTTCTCCTCACTTACAGCTTTAAGTAAGTAATCTCCAATATGGTAAGATTGTCTAGGATTGTTGTGTCCAAGATGCAGGACTTTGCATTTTGACATGTTGAACTGCAAACCCCACTGAGATGACCATCTAGATAGTTGATCTAAGTCTTCCTACATCATTGAGTGATTGGGGCTAATTTGGGTCTGTCCTAAGAGCTTGCAATCGTCAGCATATAGTGTCAGTGAGTTGTAATGACAGGAATTTCCGTTGAATGAAACAGTTTTACCAATGGCATCATAAACTACTACCCTCTGAGTTCTTCCAGTAAGAAAGGCTTCAATCCAGGCAACTATATCCTCATGCACCCTGTATGCTTCCATTTTCAGGAGAAGAAGTTGATGCTGTACTTTATCAAAGGCTTTTGTTTGATCAAGCAATATGATATCCACTGGAAGGTCATCAACCAAGAGTCTGGTCACAAGGTCATATGTCTCAATGAGATTTGTGTTGATTGAGAGACCTTTATGGAAACCATACTGACTTTTTGGAAGTGACTGATTTCTTTCTAGGTGAGAGACCAGTATGTCATTTATGATGCTCTCAAGGACCTTGCATACACCAGAAGTAAGACTTATAAGGCAATAATTACTGGCTTGATCCTTTCTCCCTTTCTTGAATATGGACTTGATGTTGGCCTGTGTCCAGTCACTTGGGAGCACTTTGGAAATGAGTGACATCCCAAGAATCACTGCTCATTTTTTTCATAATTTATTTAGTCTTGTATTATTTTTTACTGTATTTTTGCCACCCCTTTGACAAGTTTTTCTACTTCTTGGGTGGCTGTTAACACTGATTTTTTTTTTTTTTGGTTTAATAGATTTATTTCTCTCTCTCCAAGGTCTTAAATGAAAAACGCAAAATTTGCATTCCCTCTAAGAAATTTGATGAAAAATACATGATTATTTGTTTGTTCTTTATCTTCATTGGAGATTGCAACAAACCAGTCATTCTAGAATGTTGGGAGAGGTTTCATTTGAATAGAGATTTTGAGTTCACAGAGGGCAACTAGGGTCTTTCAGCCAAAGATTAGCCCTCATCATCAAAATTTGAAGGTAGTTATTATAATCACAAACATCAAAACACATATATGTATAAACATATCTTTAAAGAGTGTATGACTTATACAGCCATAAGGAAGGATCTAAAATTATGGAGGATATCTCATTTCCTAGAAGGTTCATAAATAAATATTTTAGTCAAGAATATTTCAAGGTTACTGTAATTGCAATAAAAATGTTAGAATTTTCAACCTTACTGGAATTTGGATCACACTAAAATATTATTTGAAATAATTTTATGATTCTAAGTTCCTTTACTCTTTTATGTAAATGAAAAATATACACAAAATAACATATCCTAGGCCCAAGGGCTATATGACGTAGTGGTACATTTGACTTTAATACTATGAACATAAGCTTTCTAGTTATTAGCACTAGAATCAGTCCAGAGAAGAGCAACAATATGCAACAAAGGCTTATATGATGTCCCACATCAATCCCATGTTCAGAGACATCAACTGCCATCCCTAGCTTATTGTTACAAACAAGGTGATGTGATAACAGTATACAAGCTAATGAGTGCTGAAATTGGCTTTTTTCAACATGACAACTCAAAAGAAAGCTTGTAGTAACCCTGCAAAGCCTTTCTGGAAACAAGCAAACACCAAGTAGAGGAGCAAATTCTCCTCCAGTACATTTGTCAGCCTGTGGAACTCCCTAAGAAAAAGAACATTGACCTCTACCAGTGTTGATATGTTCAAGTTGTTGGTAGACAGGGAGTGGCTGAAAAAAACATGGTGTATTTCTTGGGACACCACAGATGACACACCCTGCTACAATCACTAAGCTGGCAGCAGGGTTTTTAATAGCATAAATGTTTTTTGTTTTGTTTTTTTTTGGGGGGGGGAAGGGGGAGCAAGAGATTTTACTGACTGGCTGGTTATTTTTACTAACTGTTTTTTGTCAATAATTAGCATAAGGTTTTGAATACAATATGGAAAATCACTGCACAAGTCAGTAAAACTGCTGCATTTATCCACCAAGATCCAGATTTTGGTACATATCAGTTCACTATTTTAATGTTGTTTATTTAACCAAATGCAAAATTGTGGCACCATCTATAAAATTATGGCAGGAGTTGGTAAAACTGCTTTGTTTACTGACCAAGTTTGAAATTTCTGTAGATAACATGACAGTATTTTTGTGGTCTTTATTGAACCAAACAAAGAATTTTAGCAGCATCAGAAAAATCATGGCACAAAGTGCCATGATTTTACTGACTTCTTTTTATTCCAAGTGACCAAAAACGCTGGGGGGGGGGCAACTCCCCCCCCCCCCATATGTGACAGCCTTGGATGGCAGATACAGGAGTTAGTCCTGTTACTAGCAGGTGTGACTTAAGGTAATATTAATTTAAAGAAACTTTTTCCACAAAGAAAGTTTTCTAAAGAAAAGTAAAGAGCTCCATTAAGCTCATAATGAGCAGAAATAAAGTCAAATAATCTTCCAAGTTTAAAACCAACACAAATCACTATCAATAAATAAATGAAACCCAAAACAACAGAAACTACAATAAATTGCCAAGTCAAACTCAAAATGAGTAAAAATTAACATGCGTAGGGCCAATAACCCCCAAGCCTTTTCAAGACCAGAACATAATTTGCACTTTATTGAAAAAAAAAATTACCATGCATTATCAGTTTAATTGACATATACTGATATTTATTCCTTAAAGTTTGGATCATTTTTTATTTATGAAAGTAAAAAAATTTAAAATGTATTTTGTTTTCAGCAAAGCCCAAATTATGTTCTGATTTGATTTTAAGATTAAGATTATTGATGTTAAGATCATTTGACTTGATTTCTGCTAATTTTTGGCTTAATGCAGCTCTTCACTTTTCTTTGAGAAACTTGTTTTGTGGAAAAACTTTTATTATAGCCTATTAATTTTGGTCAATATCAACCAAATCATATTATTGAGTTAGGATTAAAGTGAATACACCATTTGGATGCCTTTTTTTATGCTGATTATGAATATAATAAGCATTTCTATCGGAAATGAATTTTAGCCCACCCACCCCCCCTATATATGCCAATTCAGGGTTTGGTATCGTCTATATAGGGGGGGGGGCTGAAATTCATTTCTGATAGAAATGCTTATTATATTCGTAATCAGCATAAAAAAAGGCATCGAATGGTGTATTCACTTTATTCCTAACTCAATAATATGATTTCGTATATATTGACCTTAATTTCTGTTCATTTTTTAATGACATGGTATTTTTGATGGAAAAAAATAATATTTTATTTTTATGGATTTGATTCTTATAGAAAAAACTTTTCAGATTTTTCTATAAGAATCCATAGTTTGGGTTGTTATTTGTATGTTGCAGAAACTTTTTCAAGATATTTTAATCCTGATTTTATTTATGATGTAAATGGAAGGTCAGTTTAAGCATTACAAGGATGAAAATCCTTAATTTCGCTCCAAGCTGCAATTTAAGTTAGTCCTACATAATATAGGCTAAACCAATTACCGTGCTTTAACCGAAATAAAAGTAAGAATGAAAACCGAGATATCAAATTATTTTTGTTTCAACAACATTTGCACTCAGCTCAGATTAAAGCATGTAAACAAAATTGAATTTTTCGAAATTCCTGACAGGGACAGTGTTGATAACTTAAACCACTTGCTTTCAGATTTTGAACCAATAGTTCAAAATTTATTCTTAATTTGGCAATATAAAAGTTGCATTTTAAAAATTAATAACGTGCAGCAATCAAAGACGAAATAAAGGGTCAACATACATGATTTTTGAGTCAATTAGAGATCCTGGAATAATTATATATGTGAGTTCCCATTAAGTTGTTTGTTCAGTAAATTTTTAAATGATATCATTGCTTAAGTTGGGATAAGGTGAACAAACTTGGCATACTTAATGCCTTTTTTATGCTCTTTTAAAACATAATGATCACTTCGGCATTATTATACAACTAGGCATACTAAAAAAAAAACTACAAAATTCTGAAAATAAATTAAAAAAATACTTAGATTGTTCCTGAAAGCACTTTCCTTTACTTCAACCCCACTCCCTAATGTGCCAATTTGACAGTCTGTAAATATAATGTTGGTCTTTATGACAACCTCCCCATGGGTGTAGGCAGCATATTGTCTAGGGGGGGGGCAGTTGATAATGTAATGGAGTTTTATCAACTGCTTTTTCATCCATAGGCTATCTAATGTAAATTTGAAGGTCTAGAGGGGGGGGGGGGCAGCTTGTGAACCAATTTTTGATGAGAAATAAGCAAAAAAAATATTGCAAACCCAAAAATCAGTAGTCTTGTAAATAGCATTTGGCTGTAGTCGACCCCAAGCTTGGGGCTATATCCAACCCTATACAAGGGGGGGGGAAGGAATCTGATATGTTTTTCAGGATGGTGACCAGTATCTTTAGAAAGAAGGTTAAAAGGTGTATTAAGTTTGATGTACATCTTTTGCTAAGCAAATTAATTGAGCAATGGACAAGCTTACCAAAATTTGTGACAAGTCTTGGAAGTTTTGTTTATGTAAACAGAATCACAAAATGTTTTGCCCTGTCTCTGCCTCCTCTACTGCCTAGATATAGCCTTAAAGTATAGACAGTACAGTCAACTTTTAATTTTCTAAATTAATTTATTAGCTAAAAGATGAGAATACTCCTTGATGTGCCTTTAAAGCTTTTTCTGGATATAACAATTACTAACCTTGCAAATGCACCTCAGTGCTCCCTATTGGGGCTGGATATAGCCCTAGGCTGTATATTGCATTATTTATTGTGCTTTTCTTGTAGTGAGTCAGTTTGTAATGCCAACTACAGGCAATTAATAAATAATAACAAAAAAAAACCAGAAAATCAGCAGACTTTTATGAAAACTAAATACATTGTGTTCATTTGTCATGATCCAAAGAAAAATTGACTTGTTCAAGTATTAGATAGTTTCTAATTATGGCCCCAGACCTGCTTTAGGGGAGGAAGAGGGCTAGGAGTAAGTAAGTTTTCCATGTCAGTAAGTAGCCTATCCAGAAAGAGTTAAAATCTACATCAGTAGTATGTTTATTTTCCAGCTAACAAAGTAGTTGAGGAAAGGAAACATTTACCACTAGTGTTCACTAACTAACTCAACAAACTTTGTATATAACCTTTGACTTTGACTCAGTAACACACCCATTTATCTCACTCCTCAGAGTGAGATAAATGGGTGTTAATGTAAATAAACAGTCTGTTTATGTAAATAAACAGACCCTGAACCATCCCATAAGGCAAATGACTTGAAAGTCCTTATCACTAAGGAAGAAATCAAACTACAATTCCAGAAACTTCAATCAGACAAATCCAAATGCCCAGACAGAATTGAAGTGCTACAGCTCAAAGAGAGCATAGAATATATTGTTGAACCTTTGCAAAAATTCTTTCAAACTTCTATAGACAAAGGTACAATAGCATCAAGATGGTCTGAAGCAGTTGTTGTCCTCATCCACAAGAAAGGTGAACAATCAAAAGAAGAAAACTACCTTGCCCTGTCTCTGCCTCCTCTACTGCCTAGATATAGCCTTAAACTATAGACAGTACAGTCAACTTCTCATTTTCTAAATTAATTTACTAGCTAAAAGATGAGAATACTCCTATCCCTCCTAATGAAAATGTACACTTTTCCAGAGGTGATTTTTGATTTTGCAGTATTGTTATACAAATAATAAAGTTGAATAATAAAGTTGGCGACCAAGTTTGTCACCTTGTATAGACCAATCCACTTTTTGTAAGAAAAAAAAGTAAGGAAAGAACATAACTGTTATACAGTTCTGCAACAGGGCAAGTTTCTCAGAGACCTGTGTTCCTGACATCATTAGTCAGTAAACTTTGTGAAGGATGCATAAGAGATAGACTATTGTACCATGTATTATAGAGCAATATGATAAATCCCAACCAATATGGCTTTCTACCAAGCAAAAGCTGTAAAACATAATTATTAGAAATGTTCAACAATTGGACACAGGCCTTGGAAGAGCATCATAGCATCCTATTTGATGTCAAAATAGCTTTTGAGAGCATATCACATGCAAAGCTAATGGATTAACTCTAGTACGGTAGTTTAATTTGCCAAGACCAATACTATCCTGGATAGAATCATTCCTCAGAAATCAAACCCTAAAAGCTAGAGTGGGTGACATCATCTTGAATTCAGCAAAAGTGACCAGCAGGGTGATAGCCTACAAGGTAGTGTGATTGGTCCTCTCCTCTTCATACTCTTTATCAACAGAAATATTATCAGCACTACCAAAATCTATGCAGATGACACAAAACTCTATAGGAAGCTCATATCATCTCAAGATGTAGCAACACTACAAAAAGACAATGACACCTTAACTGAAAACCTCCAAAGCCTAGGTCTCAACTTCAGTGCATCAAAACCAAGGTCCTGTGGATGGGGAAGAAAAATACTGCTTCTGTGCCCCAACTAACAATAAACAACTAAACAGGCTGCAGAATACCACTGACACTTGTTGACTCTGAAATAGATCTTGGCATTGTTGTTGATCCACAGCTTAAATTTCATGAGCACATCCAGAAAACTATTTCCAAAGCCTCACAGCTTATTGGGCTGATCAGACACAGTTTCAAGCACTTGAACAACAATACTTTTGTAAAACTCTACAAGGAGATTGTCAGACCTACAATAAAGCATGGGAATGTGATTTGGGGACCCCACTATAAAACAAACTTTGCTGCCCTGGAAAAGGTCCAAAAATGTGCCACCAAACTTCTTCCTGGTTTGAAAAACTTTAGTTATGAAGAACAACTATTCAAACTGAACATACCCACCCTGAAATATAGACAAATGAGAGGAGACCAGATACAGCTGTACAAAGTAAAGCACAACCTGGAGAAACTGTCTTTCCAGAAGTATTTTCACCCTTCAAAAATAAATACTACAAAAGGACACAAAAAAAAAAATATTCAAAGCCATTGCAGTAAATAGATCAAGGGCTAATTTTTGGAGTGTCCAAGCAGTGGCTGACTGGAACTCACTCCCAGAAATAGTTGTGAAATATGGAACTTTAAATAGTTTCAAAAATGACCTGGAACAATTTTGGAGAGAACATTTTTACACACATGACACATAGACTGTAGTAAGGCAGACCCTTACCCTTGGTTTAAACTGCAAAACCCAGATAGTCATTGACTCAGAAGAAAAAACTTTGATAAACCAACTGACAGGCATCTAGAGAGTGCTGATACAGGGACATGTTCCTAATGGCACTGATGATCCTATAAGTTAATCCTCTAAATTATGGGGAAGGGGGGGAGGGTTTGCACTTACAATGCTTCTACATGCTTATTAAATCTGGGGGCAAGTTTCTAAACTTTGGGAATTTTGAGGAGGCAGGAGAACTTAGGAAATGCAACTAACTTATATAGCTTCAATTATTATTATTTGTACTTTAAGATGTAATAATGGTGATTTTGAGGTAAGACGCACCCCTTTGGAATTAGTAGTATGACCTGTAGTTATAGTATTGCAAATTTGTAAGGCTCTACTATAGTAATGTTTATTTGTGTCTAGGCCAGCTATTCAGTTTATTTGATACATCAATTTGCAAATACATTGAGCTAAAGAGGCGAAAAAACGCTGGCAAAACAGATCTCATCATCTTCAAAGGACAAATAGTGTAAAAAAACATAGCTGTTCATCACAGTTGGAAAACTCCAAAGCCAGCCTCAAACCAGTCCGCAATGGAAATCTAACAGTTTGTCCCTCACCTGTAAATAGCCCTGTTTTCTTGCAGTTATCTTCTTTGTTTCATAATACTTCAAGTGTTGATATAAGCATATCCTCTACAGAAAATGAACTTAGTCAATTATGTAGTGAACTTTTCTTGTCATGTGATAGCTCAAGTAATTCAAGTAAGTGCTGTTTCTGAACTTACTTCCATGCCACCTGTGTCTATCACAGTTGCAGCTCCTGGACCTCTGCTGCTAGACGGCATGTCACAAAAGTCTTGGAAAAATAACACCCTGTGTGTCATCTTGAGCAATGTTGACTCTCTTACAAACAAGCTTCTGGAAACCCAAGTGCTCTTAAAAGAAGAGGCAGCAGATATTGCCAGTTTGGTGGAGATTCTCATATTTGGTCTTAGGAAACCCACAAGCACCAAGTTTCTGCTTATGGAGAGTGGGTTAACAACAATAAGGGAGAGACGTAGCTTTCTCTTGACAAAACATCTTACAAAAATTGAATCAAATAGCTCACACACACTACACAATAGGTTAAGAAATCCAGCCATGTATAGAGGCATTCCAGATGAGTATGCCAATATTAAGAAGAAGTTCCCCATACCAGCAAAGTTTGTTACCCCCAATTTACCCCAATCCCCGCCCTTGAATTGGTCAAGCCCTATAATAAATACTTACTTCTCAAAGTGGAATAAAGTTTTAACACCTATTGCTTTTGTCCAGAAAAAATTTGCAGAACTTAATACAATTACCTATAAAAATCACTTCCAAATATTTGTTGATGGGTCAAAATGAATGAGAAGGTTGCAAGTGGTGCTTTCCTTCCTCACCTGAAAATTGCAATGGGCAAGAGTTTATATAATAATTTATCTATAATGTCTGCTGAGTTAAATGCCATAATCACGGCATTAGAACACCTTAAGGAAAATCAACCTTTTATTGCAAATTCAAATAATATTATCATATATTCAGACTCTCTATCAAGCCTTGAGTTGCTGGCCTCAGCTCCTCAGTATAAGTTGGACATTGACACTTATCATTGTCTGAGTATTATAGATAATCTTGCTTTAAGTGGCATAAAAGCTTATTTTCAGTATATTCCTAGCCACTCTGGCATAAGTGGTAATCATCAGGTTGATGAAATAGCAAAAAATACTATAAATATTGACCAGCCAAGTGGGAGACCAGTCCCAACTAGAGATATTTACCAATGGAGGCTATCAGATGTTAATTTTAATAAGATCAATGCTATCCTTTCCCCCTTTCCCAATAAGTATCTTTCTAAAATTTATCATAGAATTTTTTCTGGAACAAATGGACTAAATTTTCTTGCATTCTCATATAAGTTTTCTAATTTAAGTGGTTCAATTCCCCTGTCCCCTCTTTGCAGGCATTGTAATATGAATAATGAAACAATTGACCATTGCCTATTTGAATGTAATATGCTGACGTCTGCACAACATACCTTGCTTTGTAACCTGTTAAAATGCTTCAAACACCACAAAATCTCAATATCAGCCAAGAGCCTAGCCAACTATACCTGCACACAGAGCACAGAAATTGATATTTATCATCTTATATTTGAACTCCTTGAGTCGAAAGATCTACTGAAAGATATCTGAGAATGTCTAATAAGTAAGAGACAACCAAGCCAGTAGCTCTGTTGCCCACAGAGTGAAGCAAAAAGAAAAAGGCTAAATAGTATCAACTGAATAGCCCGCCTGCTGTGAATTAGAAAAAGAAGAAGATTCTGCCAAAGTATACTGCAGTTCCTTCTACTGAGAGTTCGCTGCAGATATCTGGATTTCAGTGCTTCACTAATCTAGGACAGCCAAACTGCAGAAGAGGAGTTGGTGTCTAAGTCAGAGAAAGCTTCCAGGTTAGTGTTATCAACCTTCCTATTTTTAATGTACCTTGGGTTAAAAGTTTATGGCTTGATATTAATCTTCATGACAAAAAAGTCTGTATTGGGTGTATTTACAGAAGCCCTAGCCCACACAGTCTTGAAGAATGTGAATCATCACTTAAAAAAATTATTGATGGAATGGCTTCCTTTGTATCACAAACGGTTGCATCTGATTTGATAATAATTGGCGATTTTAATTTCCCCTTGGTTGAGTGGGTGGATGGACTTGGTCATCCGGCATCTGGCGGTTGGGATTCACCATTTGTGTCTTGTTTATCTGACAATTTCCTTCACCAAACGGTTGAAAAACCCACAAGGCACCATGGTGACCAGAACCCTTCCTTGTTGGATCTTGTAATTCTGAGTGACCCAGACTCTCTCATCAGAAATTAATTTCTTCCTCCAGTTGGTAACAGCAACCACTCAGTTACCGGTATCCTCTCTGTGCTGTCTATGAATAGTCGTCTTCAAACTAACTTGCGCCCTCAAACTTTTATTGACTATCATGAAATACAGCAGGAATTGGTATCAATTAATTGGTCAGAGCTCATTACTTCGGATATCAACACGTCATGGTTGAATGTCAAGGAAACTCTCCTGTCAACAGAAAAGAAGCACTCTCGTGTTATTTATCAAAGACGACCAAAAACACTTCCGTTTCTCACAAAGGATACAAAGAGGACTATCAATAGGAAAGCCAGAGCTTGGAAAAGGTACAAAAAGAAAAAAAACACAGGAAAATTGGCTAAGGTATGCGAAGGCCTGGAATCTCGTCTTGGACTCAGTTAGGAAACAGAAGTCTGAATATAAGTAGAAGCTTGCCACTGATATCAAGACAAACCCCAAATCCTTCTGGAGGCATGTTTCTGCTAAAAGTCCTAACCGTCACACCATTCCTGACCTCAAGCATAACGGGGTAACGCACTCGTCGCCGATAGATAAAGCTAATTTACTGAATGTCCAGTTTGCCTCTGCTTTTACCACCCGGTCTTGTCCAACCATCCCTGCAGCACCATCACATTCTGTATCTACCCCAATGCCTAGCCTGTTAGTTACTGAAGAAATGGTCTTATCTAGCCTCGATAAACTCGATGTTAACAAGTTCAAAGAACCTGACGGGTTACACCCAAGGCTTCTTCAAGAATGTAGAAATGTACTTACTTCTTCTCTGTGATGACTCTTTCAGCTGTCCCTAAGAAACTGAGAGATACCTACATATTGGAAAATGTTAAATGTTATGCCAACCCACAAAAAAGACCCCAAGGATTGTGGTGAAAATTACTATCCCATCAGCATCACTTCTGCGGTTGTAAAGGTGCTTGAGAGATTTATAAATAGAGCTCTCATTCAGCACTTTGAAACTAACAACATACTAACTCCTTCTCAACATGGCTTCAGATCTGGTAGATCCGTGGACACTAACCTAATACAGACATACGAGTATGTAACATCACTGCTGGATCGAGGATTTCCTGTTGATATGCTGCTCATGGACCTCTCAAAAGCTTTCGATATGGTATGTCATGAATTCCTGATTGCCAAACTGAAGGCAGCAGCTGTTGATGGTGTTACTGTGCAGTGGATACAGAGTTTCCTATCAGAAAGAACACAAGCCGTCAGGGTCTATGATTCTCAAGGTGTTCCTCATTTATTGTCATCCATAACTGTGTTAAGTGGCGTCCCCCAGGGGACCATCCTTGGACCGAGTCTCTTCAACTTTTATATTAATGATGCACCAAACCTTCTCTCGAACCTCCTCACACTTTATACTGATGACTCAAAACTTGTTGGCAAAGCTGCTGATCTCCAATCTGTACAAAGGGACCTTGATATTCTTGGAAGCTGGGCTGCAAAATGGCTCCTCTTTTAATGCTGAAAAAGGTCATGTCATTCATTTTGGCAAACATAATCCACATCAGCAGTACCATCTCCAAGGTAACCCCCGCTCTGCAGTTACTGAAGAAAGAGATCTTGGAGTCATTGTTGATCATCGGCTGAGTTTCAGTACCCATGCAAAATCTGTATCTTCTTCTGCCTTCCAGTCCCTTGGACTTATTAAAAGAACTATCTCTAGCCGGCGTCCTAAAGTATTTATGAAGCTCTACAAGGCACTAGTTCGTCAACGCCTTGAGATTGGAATGTCCCTGGCGTCCCCCTATTTTAAGAAGGACAGGGAAATACTAGAAAAAGTACAGAGAAGAGCAACTAAGATGGCTGATGGCCTCAAACAAGTGCCATACGAAGAGCGTTTGCGTCATCTGAAGCTCCCTACTCTCACATACTGGAGGAAGCGAGGTGACATGATTCTAACCCACAAAGTCACTTCAAAAAATACTCTTCCTGGTCTCCTTGCTCCCCCAGAACGCCTTGTGACAAGAGGACATTCAATGAAAATTTTCAAGAAGCACTCTTCTCTCCAAGAGGGAAGCCATTTCTTCAGCCAACAAATAACCAACTTTTGGAATCAGCTCTCTAAAGATACGGTGTCTGCAGACTCGACGATTGCCTTCAAGCAAAGACTTGACGAAGATTGGCAACAGCAGGAGTTCCTCTACAACTGGGAAGCTGCTGAGTCTACAACCCAAATGTAACAAGTGAATCACGACAAAAAAAAAAAAAAACCATTAGATGTCATCGCGGAGCATTACAAGGATGGAAAATCCTTAAATTCGCTCCAAGCTGTGATTTAAGGTAATTTAAGGTAGTTGATAATTTAGACTTTAATTGACTTTAGCAGTACTTACTTTTTAGCTACAAATTTCAGATTGAAGATACAAGGATTTCACCCATTGGGTATTCCAATTTCTTGGTATTTGACCAACCAGTATTAGGATCAGTTTCTGAAAAATCACCTAAGGCACCTTGCCTTAAAAAAAGAAAAACTAATGGTAAGAAAAAAGAGAGGAAATAGAAGTTCTGTAATGAGGTGGCAGAAATGAAGACTAACTTGTTGGAGGCCAAAAGGAATCTGTTTAGGAATTTAGGTTGTATTTTGATTATTTTTCAAAAGACAAGTTACTCTTGAAATTTGACTTTGCTTCTGATTAATCAAGCCATCAAAAATTTACACAACAATTGGGAATGGCTATCACTGAAGGATGTAACTATGTATTAAAACCACTTATTTATTTTTATTTTTGGAGAGTTTTGTTTCAAAAAAGAAGAACAAATGGTTCACAACAGAACTGGTGTTTACAAAACTGTTTCAGATTTGCTATTACTTGTAGGCTTGTCATACATTTTAAGGCACTTCCACTTATCCTGCTACTGTCTTACAATAATTGAATATTAACTTTTTATTAAATAGAAACTAAAGAAATAATATTGCACATTTTATCAGTAAATGCTTTAAATTCATTTGCCTTGATCTAAAGAAAAATCAGATGACATGTTTTTAGCCTAAGTATTTGACAATTTTTAATTATGGCCATAGACAGACAATTAACAAGACACAGAGTTCAATCAGCCAACTGCCATCTAGCATATCATTTTAAAACAGTGTGATAATGCTAGTATTTGTGTTCAGTTAAAGTGAAAGAGAATGGGTACTTCAGTAGCATTATTTGGGGGGGGGGCATGTTACCCCCTATATTTCAATAATCACCTTTTTAGGAGTACTTACATTGTAAAAAGATTAAATCATTTTTGTTATTTTCATTTTAAAAAACGACAGGTTCTCCCCCCCCCCCCTAGATTTTGAAAAATAAATCCTGCTCCACCTAAATTTTTGTGATTTGATGCCACTGGGAAACTGAGAAAGTAAGAAAAGCTCCTAGGACCACTAACAGAATAGCATTTGGAACATTTGCTAAAATGCAGACAAATTTAAAGAAGATGGGATATTTGATGATGTAATTAATCTCTAACATTCTTGGATAAAACCTAAAATTTCTCTGTGAGTGATAATTCATCTAATTTTTTTCCTTTTGCAAGAATTGAAATTTGAAAGAATTGAAAAGACAATCTTGCATTGGTAGGCTGAAAAAGAAAACTGCTAAATGCCAGATGAGATTAGTAATTTTTTTACACTATTGCCTGTATTTACTCTTGTAAGTCTCTCATGCTTTTTGGTTTGAGTACCAAACATTGAAATGATAAATTGGTGCAGCACAACATGCATCTGTGATACAGAATATTTTCAGAAGAAAAGTAAGAGCTTTTTTCCATTCTTGTTAATCCCATTAGCTACAAGTACAGTGTAATCCAGTAGGGCTTCTTGTAGTATGTGAACTTGGGTAAGTCCAACCCAGGGGTAACTCCAATACCCCCATCTTATCTGGGTTAGAGATTAAAAATTTATGTGGTTCCATATGTAAACTTCTTCCTTTGGCTTGGGTACTTGACAACAGCCTTCAATGTTTCCGCCATTTTCAATCGCTTTAAAGGAATTTCAAAATTTTTGCAAGGCATTTTTGTTGGCCACAAGGTAGGTAGCCATTTTTAATTGATAGTGACGAAGAATAGAGAGATGATAAAACGATTCTAAATAGCTGATAAGTTAATAGGATAGTTTAAGTAATTACTGCAATTTATTAGTATATTTTTCTCAAATCAGTCAAGAGATACAAGGGGTGTCGGAATTACCCCGCAAAAACACGAATTTCGTATAAATCCGACATGTCAGACTTACCCCATACAGGATAAATTCCAACACGAGGGTCGTATTTACCCAGTGTATACAATAGGGCTGTTTTTTAGCACTAAGATCTTGCATCTAAGATCTTGCATCTTTCTGCAAAGATTATCGTTTTTTAACTCATCTTTGTTCTAAGATCTTGCAACTCACTGATGTTAGCAAAAACTATGAAGAACGCCACTGTTCTGCCATATAGAACAATGATGAGAGAGGTTTGATGATATACTCATCATTGTTCTCAGACCGCTGATCAGAATGATGAAAGACGTTTGCATAAAACGACAAAAGATGTAAGATCTTAATTCAAAGATTTCACCTTTAAGCGTTTTCTGACAATGTGATCTTAGCACATTGATGAGTGAAAAAAACAGGCCTAATGTGGCTAGTTTTTTTGCAGTTCTAGCCTAGATATCAGTATATTTGCCAGCTATTCACAATGTTAACAGTACATAGTAAATCTGATCAGTTGCAGTATTCACTGTGGTTGTCACTCTTGTTAAATTCTGATTCTCTGATTTCTTATAAGTTGACATCAGAAAAGTATAAGGGTGGAGTAACAATTAAAAAAAAAAAAAAAAAAAAAAACAGAAGAGAAAAAGACATTTAAAAAAATCAAATAAGACAATGATAGGGGGTGGGAGGACAAGTGTGTAAGTTCTGGCTGACTTTCCTATGCTGTATTTCAGGAGCGAATCCAGGATTTTTTTCGGGGGGGGGGGGGTTACTAATTTTTGACTTTTTCGGGGGGGGGGGGTTTACTAATTTTTGACTCAGTTTTCAATTAATTTTACTGATTTTTACCTAGGTCTTACTAATTTTCGACTCGGTCAAAAATTTCGGGGGGGGGGGGTTCAAACCGGGTACCCCCCCCCCCTGGATACGGCCTTGCTGTATTTCATACTTCAAAACCATATAAGAAACACCAAAATTATTGACAAGTGGGCTAACCCTAAACATAAACGACAGAGTGGTCTCAAAAGGTGGAGTGGAATTTGCCAAAGTACATTTATTACAGGCTTCCCTTATTAATTCTAACTGTCATCAAAAAATCAAAACTTATTTTTTTGCCAGTAATGGCACTGATACAAAATTGATATAGTTTTGGTAATTGAGATAATAAAACCATCCAATGCAATTTACAAGAGGCCAAGAGGGATAGTAACATTTTTACAATAGAGGGATGTAATGGTTGCATAATATAGGAGAGAAACTCCCAATTGTCTGCATTTAGCAAAAGGCCTATATAAAGAAAAGAAAAGAAAAAAACAGCAGAAATAATAGTAACCAGTTGGGAAGACGAGTTTTTATAATTTTCAGTTATTTAATACTGTATGACATTTTTCCATGTAGCAACGTATGTTTACAGAAGATAGTACAGTGATAAATTTACAAATAATGAAAGATGCATTCGTTTTTTTCAGTAATGTAATTTTTGCATTCAATTTACACAATTGTTTTGCATGGTGTAAAATAAAATAAATTGATCGATCAGATGATTGTTAAAAGCCAAACCATTATTTGGAGTCAATTAGTACACTGTTTGATCAGATAGTAAAAGATCTTACAGCTCACTGATGTTAGCAAAAAGTGTGAAGAACGCCACTGTTTGAAAAAGTGTGAAAAAGACATCACACTGTAAAGCATAGGGGAATGGATCCACTAAATTAAACTGCAGCTTGTATCCTCAACTAGGTATGCTTCTTCAGTACTACCTTGTGGAGAGTTAACACCAGAAAACCCTTCTTTTGAAGTATTCAAGAGAAGGTATAACAGAAATTTCAAAAATAAAAGTGAAGTATTTTCAAGGGCTAGCAGCATATCATAAATTTGTAGTTAACTTGTACAACACTTTTGTATTAACACTTGTATAACACTTTGTATTAACTTGTACAACACATTATTTCAAAATACTATCAAAATTGCTTCACTTTGAAATTGTCTACAAAATAATCATGGAATGTTATTTTCAGATCTAAAACGACTGTCAATCATTGGATTGAGCTAATTGTCATATGCCATATTAAACGAAAAAAAATTAAGCAACAATCCTAAAATGCTTATTCTTATACTATTAAAAGTGTCCTTAAATGGTTTGATTTTATTGTACCAAAACTATATTGTTTTGAGTTTTCAGTAAAGCGCTAGTTTTCTATAATCCTACTAACACAGGGAAATAACACCAGCTAGTTTATTTGCACTAGTTGAAGTAATGATTTTTGTTTATTTTAAGTTTCAGCTTCGCTCTTTACTTCCCTCGGATTTTTTTTAAAATTAATCATAGGGTTTTGCATTTAATTAGTATAATTTTTTTTGTAAGAAATGAATAGGGACGAAAAGATAGATTGCAGATAGTAGAATATTTACCATTGTTTTCAAAAACATAAATTTGTAGTTAACTTGTACAACACTTTTGCAGTTAGTAAAAGAGGGTAAACAGATATACTGCAGATGGTAAAAGATTTACCATTATTTCAGCAGCATAATCTTCCAGAAATTAATACAACAGTTTTGCAAGTAGTAAATAATAGTAAACAGATGATTGTTGATACAATACTGTGCATATCATACAAGATTGCGAATGGATAGATTGAAGATGGCAGAGGATGTGTCATTATTTTCAGTAGCATAATATTTTGCTTAATTAATGTAAATTTTTGCTTGTAGTAGAAGATGGTAAACAGATTGAAAAATACAGACCAATATTCTTTAGTAAACACTATTTTGCAGTTAATTAAAATAAAGTTTTGCAGGTTATAATATATGGTAAACAGATCAATTTCAGATGCTAAAAGATGCACTACTATTTCCTGTAGCATAATTCTGTAGTTAGTTAATGTAACATTTTTGCAGATAGTAAAAGATGGTAAACTGATAAATTCCAGATGGTAAAAGATACCCCTGCTACATTTAGTGTACCTTGCCCTATTTTGCAATACCTTCTCTTGGAATTTGTTAAGTGTGGGCTGAGAACTAGTCTAAAGGTGTAGGCTAATGTATACCTTCAGTGAGGTTGTAGCGTGGGACCCTCATTGAGGTGAAACTGGAGGGTTGGGCTAATGTACCTATATAGACATCAACATAAACTAGTAATATACATAAGTTATGATAAATAATGATATATACATGATAAATTATTATATAAATAATAATTATGATAAATTATTTATGATAAATAATAATTATGATAAATTATTTATGATAAATAATAAATAATGATAATAAACAAATAATCACCAATGATAATAGACATTTTCAAGAAGATAATCCTTAAGCATCTAAAGCTATACTGACAATAATGATTTTCCTTCCTTCCCCATTTCCTATTAAAAAAAATTATTAAGATTTTTCCTATTAAAAAAAAAAAGTATTAAAAAATTGCTGACTGCTAACCAAAGGAATTTTGTTCCAGTTTCTTTGAGACAGGAAGCGTTTCTAAGATTGAAAGAAAAATACTTCTACAGTTTCTGCAAGTAATGCTTGCTTGTTTTTTCTAAAAACTTCCATTATTTTTGTACAAATTTTGAGCTTCACTTCTAAGGTAATTTTTGACTTTTGGTTTACCCTCTTTTGTCTTTAAAAATTTATTGAATGTTATGGCACCATATCATTACTTCCTATTATTTCCTGTCGGATAATTTACAGTTAATCAATAAAGCAATTTTGCAGATATTAAAAGATGGTAATAGATCAGTTGCAGATGGTTAAAGATGCAACACAATTTTGAATGACATTATCTTTTAGTTAATTTATACAACATTCTTTCAGACATAAAAGATGGATGATGAAGATACCCCTCCTTTTCTTATTGAAACATCTGATGCCAATATGTTAATGGAATCAAAAGCTGTCCCAATCACTATCATAACAGGTCAACTTGGATCAGGAAAAACAACTTTTTTAAATTATGTCCTGTCTGAAAAACATGGAAAAAGAATTGCTGTTATATTGAATGAATTTGGTGAAGGTTTGGGTTCTTTTTACTTACAAACTAAATACAACCACAATAAGGGTATCCCTGGCTGAAACTCTGGCTTGTCAGTGTCTAGCTCGTATTACCGAGCTAGACACTCAAGAATACTGAAGGTATTCTTATTTGCTAGTAAATTGCTGTTTTATGCAACTCTACTTTTAACTTTTTTATACCAACTTTTTGTCTGACTTCCTTTGATTTTAAACTATGTTGTTTTGACTCAGTTTGATAGATTTTGTATTAAAAGTTTTTTGGTACTTATTACTTAAACAAAACACATCTAAGAAGTGAAGTTAGGTTAATCCTAATGAAATATAACCTTCATATAACCTATAGTTTATATAATAATATAATCTGGGCTATATATATGCACGTTAGGGGTAGGGGGGGGGGGGGGTGTAATGTGTTTTGACAGCATACCTGACCTAAACTAACCCCTCCCCCTCCCTAATGTGCAAATATATAGCCCAAATTATAAATGTCCAATGCATTTTATCACCCTTCGCTATTCTTTGTTGCTATGAAACCTGTTTTCTCATATCTAACCTAAGCGTAATTCTTGAGTGTGTTTTGTTTTTTAACAAGTACCAGTTTTTCTAGTTCTGTGGAATATTTCATTGTTATGTTTTCAAATTCAAAATTTCAAAATTAGATCCCCCCCTCCCTTAAAAAAGCCCATGGAATACTATATAAGGTCAAATAACTCTTTAGTAAGTAGTCTCTGTGGATATTTTCTTTGTAAGTAGAAGGCACTTTCTGCCATATGTTAAGAACTTAGTGAAAATTTAAGAATGAAGATTCAAAATTGAAAATCAAAACTTTAAAGATAATGAATTGTAGAATGGAACTAATTGAATAGTTTGGCTATATGTCTAATAGCCACCCTCAGCAAAACAAAAACAAGAATAATGACAAAATGCAACTTATGATAAAAAGACAAGTCTTAATGTCAGTACATTATGCAAGTTTCAACTAAGACTGTCTATATTATTCAATTAAATATTCTAATTATTCAACTAAATATTCAGTCGGTTTTCCTCAGCAATTGATTGTCTTAAAAATATCCTTGCCACATTATCCTCTTTATTTTTGTAAAATCTAAACAGGGTGAGATAACACTGTGTATCTAGCTGCTAGCTGCTACAGACTTTTAATGGTATTCTCCTTGTATATTTGGTATTTATTCTGCTAGAATGTTTCATTTACCTCTTTGGATCAGATAAAAAAAATCATTAGAAATTTCTATTTTCTGTTTACTCTTTATAGTACAGGCAAACTAGAGTTTGACCCCAAACAGATGGCAACATAAATGGTTTTTACACCATGTTGTAGAGGAAAAAAAAGCTGAACAACATATCCAAAGTTGCACTAGGTCAAAGCAAAACTAGTTTTTTTTGCGTATTGTGTTGTTTTTCTCATTTTCCTAACAAAAACATTAAGTTCCGGTAAATGTTGTTTTTTCTTGATCTGAATTATTATTCTGATGTGAAAAGACGAGATGAGTGCGAAAATGGAGTCAAATTTAGTGTACGGTATGTAAAAAAAAATTCCTAATCATCAATATGTGATTTTTACGCTTCTCGTTGTTGTAACCCCCTTTTTTACCAGACCATCTTTCGCTGGCTAAATTGTCGGTTTTGAGATCTAATAATTAGTTAGCCTGAATCTGTTAGTCGCTGGCTCCATTACCTGATGGGTCAGCCTAAAAAAAGTGATTGCAAGATGTTTATTAAGGCATGAAAAATATTAGAAAAGGGAAATCATCTATGAAACTAGTTTTCAACAGCCGACATTTAAAATTCCTCTTTATTATCAACACACTGACTAATCTTCACAACTGATAAAATTATCGAATCATCTTCATGAACGTTTGAAAGACAGAAAAATCCGACTAGTATTCATAGCTTATTCTTTTGATTCAGATACCTAATCTTCTACGTTCTCCTCATCGTTATAGCTTTCGATTCTTGGAGAGTTAAAACATGCAGTCCCTTTGTACGTTTTACGCGCTGAAGGGCAAGCTAAGCCGTCTTTAAAGCAGCTATGTCTCGTTGAGCTATATTCCAGTTGACAGGAGCATTTCACGATTTTCAGGAGCAGACGAGGGGCTGGTGGGACGTCAGTTGTCAATGGGTACAAGAAGTTATCTTTATTTTTCCAACCCCATTCCTCGGCTTTAAGTTCAGAATCAGGATCTCCACTCCATACCTGAACTTGGTAGAAAAACCTAGAGCATAACTTACAACCCGTGCCCTGAGGGCTGTGGGGGGGGGGAGTTGTCATCCTCAAAGACCCAATTTCCAGAAATTTCAACTACGTTGAACAAACTGGTTATCTCAAAATTATGATTGAATGTTTGGGGAAATGGTCGGCGTGAGAGGGGGTTAGTTGCTCTCCAATCACTTTCGACTATTAAAAAGGGCACTAGCCGTTTTAATTTCTAATCGAATGAGCCCTTTTTGAAGTTTCTACGACAAAGCTTTCTATAAAAACCTTATATGCCCCCAGGGCATAACTTACAACCCTTGATCTGAGGGCTTTGGAGGAAGTGTCCTCCTCAAAAACATAGTTTCTCTCTGGAAATCAACTACGTAGAACAAAATGGCTATCTCGAAATTTTGATTGGATGTGTTTGAGGAAATGGGCGTGGAAGGGGTGTTAGTTACCTTCCAATCACTTTTTGAACATTAAAAAGGGCACTAGAACTCTCAATTTCCAATCGAATGAGCCCCATTTGAAGATTATACGACGAACCCATCCATTTGAAGTGCCTCTGGGAAAAAAAAACAAAACAAAAAACATTGAAGCCGTATGGACTTTACTATAGGCAACGCTGTAGCGTTGCCTTTGATACATGTTATACATTGTATACTGTTATACATGTTGCGCAACACTCATGGTAAGAGAATTATAACTAACCTGGGAGACTTTGGGCACGGGATGGGCTGCTCTGACCAGATATTCAGCTTAATACAGATTCTAGAGTATAGATTTTAACATCAACAAGAGACAATCAAGGTGCTCATTGACTTCAAGTGATGTGGGACGCCATATGGGCCGCCATGATAGAGGATTGCGCATCTGACAAGCTAATCTGACAATTCAGACATACCATTAAGGTGCAGGAGCTCAAGTTAGAACTGATGGAAGCCTGTCCTCACCTTTTGATATTGAGTAGGGGGTAAGTCAAGGGTGCGTTCTGTCCCCGACCTTGTTTAACTTCTTAATAGACTGAATTCTAAAAGAAACTGAGCGGTATCAATTCGTTACAATAAGCCCTTCCCTGTCAGTAACGGACCGAGATTATGCCAGCGATGTTAGTCTACTTCTTGAGTCCATCCAAGATGCCCAATCTATGTTCGACGACCTATATAGTAAGAGCAAATCCGTCAGTCTTCAAATAAATCAGCAGGAAACAACGACGATGAGGACAAGCCGCATTGGAGACGAACCTGTCCAGCTTGATGGAAATCCCATCGAAGAAATTGACTTTTTTCAAATACCTTATTGGACCCCTACGGCAGCGCTACAGAGGAAATCCAAGGTGATGTTTCTTCGGCCTGGGCTGTTTTTCACCGTCTGAGGAAACTCCTATGGAACAAGCACCAGATTACATTAAAGACAAAATTGTGGATTTGTGATGCAACGGCTGCGAGATCTGGCCCTAAAAACCTCAGTAGCCCTGGATCTGAATGTCTTGTATCATAAATATCTTCGGTATATCCTGCAGGTAAGGTGATTCATGAAAATTAGCAACGATTTCATCCACGGTGAAACTGGAAACCAGCCTCCCATAATAAATCTCATCAAATGTAAACACCTCCGGTGGTTTGGCCATGTACTACGACACCCCGACGACGTGATATCAAAGCAGTGCCTGGAATGGCACTGCTCCCGTTTGCGTCGTAGAGGAAGCGACCGGGCGATCAAACGAAAACCTGGGTCTCCACCATCAATTCTGGCATGGAGCCGCTTTGTGGGTTCAGGAAATACAGCAAATGCTACGACCGATAGCGGTTGTCTATCATCAAGCCATCAACTGCACATAGACCTTTCTGGAGCCAATCGTGTCGCTAAATCTTGAACTCCAAGATGAGCTAAGGGGCTTACAACGTGAAGCAAGTACATGTGAGTAAGTACAAGTATTTTTGTTCCTGCAAAGTTTGATTGAGATATGATTAGCTAGCTGTGCTTTTTGGAAGAATTTAATCCTGGAAATCCCCCTCTCTTCAGTTACGAGCTGGATAACAGCTGGCTTTGTTTCAGTCTGCGCCCGGGTTTGAACTTTATGTGCATACTAAATTTAAGAAAATTTGACTATTATCGAAAATTTCACAAAGAACAAATTCAGAATTTGGGTCATCCAGGCATACCTTTTCAGAAGGACTTCTTTGCAATCTAGAAGAGATACCAATTTTTTCATCTTGTGTATCTGAGAGATAACGTTATGCTCCACACGAGACGGACGTTGTATAATCTCCAAGTAGTTTACTTTCAGACCTGGCACACGTTCATTTTGCTTCCTGATTCTACTTAACAGATTTTAACAATTCTCTTAAACAGTTATGTTACAACGTTTTTTCGGGTTTCTTCTAAGTTACACGTAAATTAGTAATATAGTAACTGTATGGAGAACGCTTTGTTGTATGATCTACATCTTGACTACTGCTAGCATGGTTTTTATGTAAGTCCATATTTCGAAAGCAAAGGGACAGCGCAAGCCTTAAAAAAACCCAGGAGGGGGAAGGCGTTTAAAAAACACATTTTTTCCTGACAAGTTACCAATCTTTTCCTTAAACACGTGAAAAGCTGCAATTTTGGTTCATTTTGATCTTCCAAAATAATTTCATGGGCTTCCACCATCCCCACTTCCGTGAATAATCATAGACTTAAAGCAAATGTTTTTAAGTAAAGTGTTTGAAGTCCAAATCATTTCTGGAACTGTGCGAGATAAAAAAAAAGGAAAACTGCAAGATAAAATTTTGCCTAAAAAAGGAAGATATTGACTATTTTTAAAATACAGATCGCATCAAAACCTGTGAGACAAATAAGATTCAGAGATCATAGCAAAAAAGTAGGGTTTTGTTTTCCACGTTATTTTATGTGACCATAATTAACTACTCAGTTTTTTTTTTTTTTAGTAAGATTGAAGAAATAAGGTAAAACAACATTTTGGAGATCTCTCCAATATTATTAGTAGCCTTTAAAAGAAAAGAAATAAAAGTTAAATGGGATTAAATTTGAGAAGTGCTATGAATATAAATAAGTTAGTTTTGTCAACTCCCTTGTACAAACAGAACATGAACTTACTGACATAATGTGCAATTCCGAGTCCCTCACTCTTATTCACTCACCATGTTTCAAGTTCAGTATCATTCAGGACACGAAATTGGTCGTATTGATGTTTCTTTTCCTAGCCATTACTACTGGTCTCATTGTGTATGTGTTTTCGTTGTATCATTGTGTATTTGTAAAATCTAGGCTAAATTTAATCATTTGGGATGAATTGTTCTCTCAAAAGTGATAAATACTTGTCATTATTTGTTGTAAAGCGTAAAACAATATTCTAAAAACTCTACGGTTGTTGATGATGGTGAGAAAATGAACTCTTTGTAAAGAAATGTGTACTTTCTGATTGATTTGTAATTTATCGACTTCATAAATAGACACACCTCCTCCCCATTACTTTCCTTATACATGCAATTTTTAATTATTGTAAGTTAACGCTAAGAAGACTAAGCTGCTTACATTAGGAATAAATAACAGTGACGAGGTGGTATTAGATATGGAGAAACTATCAAGTTGATAGATTCACGTTCCTGGATAGTATTACTATCCAGGTTGTCAGAAAATAGTATTACTATCCAGGTTGTTAGAAAATAGTATTACTATCCAGGTTGTCAGAAAATAGTACTACTATCCAGGTTGTCAGAAAATAGTACTACTATCCAGGTTGTCAGAAAATAGTATTACTATCCAGGTTGTCAGAAAATAGTATTACTATACAGGTTGGCAGAAAATAGTATTACTATACAGGTTGGCAGAAAATAGTATTACTATCCAGGTTGTCAGAAAATAGTATTACTATCCAGGTTGTCAGAAAATAGTATTACTATCCAGGTTGTCAGAAAATAGTATTACTATCCAGGCTGTCAGAAAATAATATTACTATCCAGGCTGTCAGAAAATAGTATTACTATCCAGATTGTCAGAAAATAGTATTACTATCCAGGTTGGCAGAAAATAGTATTACTATCCAGGTTGTCAGAAAATAGTATTACTATCCAGGTTGGCAGAAAATAGTATTACTATCCAGGTTGTCAGAAAATAGTATTACTGTCCAGGTTGTCAGAACAACAATGTCTCATTGCATTGTCAGAAAAACAACATTGCATTAACAGAAAAACAGCAAAACAAGTCATAAAGAGCATAAGGATAAGATAGTACTATTCTTTTTATTTTACAGTTTTCTGCAGAGGAGCTGTGTTTATAATGTGGAACTACTTATGAAAACTAGGATGAAGTTATCTCCAATCTTCTTATTTATCTCCATAATTTAATAGCTCAAACCAGGGGCGTCCCGAGACTCATTTTATTGGGGGGCGATTTTCGTAAATTTTACCGAAGTGCTACCTGATTTATGCCAAATTTTCTGCAAAAGTCAAGAATTTTTCAAAATTTCTGCCGATTCTGCAAAATTTACCGAATTGCTACCTGATTTATGCCAAATTTTCTGCAGAAATAAAGAATTTTTCTAAATTTCCACTGATTTTGCAAAATTTCTGCCAATATTTTCGCCTTCGGCGAAAATTTTTACCGAATTTGAAAAAAGTTGGGGGGGGGGGCACGCTCCTCCCCGCCTCTCCCCCCCCCTCGGGACGCCCCGGGCTCAAACCACCCTCACAAGTTTTAAAATCCAGTAAAAATATGGTTTTGACCTGGCATTTGTGCAACAGAAAATCACCCCCGCTGAAATCTCCCCCTTTTTCAGGGGAAAAGAAGAATGATCTTGAATTTAAATTTCTGCAATATATTCTGGATTAAAAAGTCGTTTCCTATTAATTCAAGTCCTGGGAGACCGAAAATAACATTGGAATTTAAAGATTCCATCATTTAGCACCCCATCTCTACCGAGGGGGTGGGGGTTGAAAGCAGTTTTTTTGCTATAGGAATTTAAGTCTGTGAACTAAGATTAGAATATTGGAAGCCGCGGCAATGACAGTGGCCAAATATAGTATTGAAACGTGGGTGTTTCAAAAGCCCGAAGGAGATTTGTTAAATATTTCCCAGTAACTATTCTATTTAATTATTTTTTATTGTCTGCATACCGAAAGGGCTAATAACATGATAATTAAAAAAGGCAAATACTTTAGTTCCTTTTGCACAACATATTGACAAAGTTTTTTTTTGCGTTTTGTAATGCACATAATATTAAATAATTAATACTAAAATATTATTAACAACCTGCTGCAGCACCAAGCCAACCAAGGCTACGCAATTTCCTTCACCATCCCAAGTTTTCCCTCCAGTCTAGTACCATTTTCTTTTAAATCCTTATGGACTCTTACAACCCCAACTGAGATAACCTGCTTTGCGTTTTCCCCCCGATAATAATTAATAATTATTGTTAATGATAATTGTCGTGTTAAGTATACTCTAAACTCAACAGTAATAAATTAAATAAGGGTGAGAATTAAATAAGGGTAAGAATTGCATAAGGGTGAGAATTACATAATTTCAGTAGAAATAGGAAAATGTTATGCACCTTACATACAACACCGAGCAATATGTGCCACTATAATCTGTATGTTTCTTAAGGCAATTCGAGGCGTTAAAAATCGTTTTGCGAGTCTCAGCGTCAGCCAAGCCCGTATCCACGATTTTTTTTGGGGGGCTTTTACTCAAAGATTTTTTTCGGGGGGGGGGTTGTTTTACACAAAGGAACCTCAAAAAAAGCATACAAAATTTGTTTATATGCATTTTTGTTACGTTTTTACGAGTCAAACAAGCATTTCAGAGGGGGGGGTGTCAAACCCCCCTAACCGTCCCCCCCCCCTCTGGATACGGCGTAGGCGTCAGCTGACTATCTCAAAGGCAAAGGGCCACTTAGAAAATTTTCCTAACATCACAGGGGATTCCTAAAGTAATTTTAGTAAAAAATTGATAGGAGTTTTTAAATATGTAAACAGTTCGAAAAGTTAACGAGAGGAATTTTACAACCGTAAAATCCCAGAGCTGTCAAATCATTCGAATGATACTTTCTTTCAGCCAATTTTTAACGTTTTCAAAGAAAGTATTCTAGAATAATTTTACGGACTGTCCTTTCCTGAACTTTAAAAAGAAAATTCTGCTCCGTTTAACCAAAAAAACAAATTCATACTTTCTGATGATTCATTAATTCGAAATATTTCTATCTCCGGCGCAAAATAGGAGAATTTAAAGGGGTTTCTAAGATCTCCGGGAAAGTAGGCGTCGACCTTTATCTTTCTGTCGTTTATTCACATCTCTTATCCGAGCTCTACAAGTTATGGCAACACTGTCCAGTCAGTTCTGAATAGTTTGGCAACAAAAACTAAAAAAAATTGTAATGGACGAGATAGGACGATTTTTTAAGTTTCTGCCTCTTCCTAATAAGTCATCTTTCCAGTAAGTCATTCTTCCCAAATACTTGACGCAAATTTTATTTTCGTAGGTAGCGCTGGTGAAAGGGCTTTATCATACACTTTGGATGGTAAGTCTTCTGAAGAATGGCTCGAGCTGAGAAATGGGTGCCTCTGCTGTTCCGTAAAGTATTATTTTTTTTAAACAATTTTATTCTTTTGCTGTTTAGATTTGGATAGAATTTTTACTTTAATTTGTTTCTTTTTAATATTGTAATGGTGTTGCATTTTAACTATACAAACTAACGTTCTGAAGACTGAAAACCAGAAAGCACCTCAGAAGTTACAGAGTTCAGTGATTCTAAGAATAACTGAATCACAGAATATTATTGGTGTTAGTGATGCCGTGATGCAAAGATTAGGCTAGTTGCGAATAGCTGAAGTAAGGTTCAGCATCAATTTGCTCCAACTCTTCTAATTTTAAATACTCCTTTTCCACCACTTGTTGGTGGAAAAGGTTTCGGCTAGTAAAGTTTGGCTAGTAAAGGTTTGGTTTCGGCCAATTGTTGGCCGAAACCAAAATCACTTCAGAGAAAATTCAGATAGTGTAATTTTGCTTTTTCTTAAAACCATGCTTTTTCGGTCTTTTAAAAGCATTTTACACTAGATACATGTATCAAAAGTTTAATTTTTGAACTGACTGTGTGAAAGCTAAAAAGGTACGACAAACATAACATCCTTTGAAGGTCTGGTTGTCTTTTGTTATCAACCGATTGCTAATGTTTTATTTTTACGGACGGGAGATGCTGTCAAATAAAACTAACTAGTTTCGATTATTTATTTTCACTTTTTAACATGGCAACATTGACAAAAGTGTGGTAATGACGTAAAAACTTCCTAATTAAAAAAAAGAAGGAATAATCTTACAAAATTGGAGTTTTTAAGTATGAATAGACCTAAGATGGGTCCAGGGAGCAAGAAATATTTTTATTTGGATGTTCCTCGGTATTTCTACTATACAAACTAAAAATCTAAATTATATTTGGGAAAAGGTGATTGGCTTACAGAATAATAGGTTAGTAAATGCAGCTTATCTGGAGGTGGTGCATGATAGAAGGAAAATTTCATGGGCTTCCCAGGTGAAATCAATCTTAAACAGTTGCGGGTTATCAGGTGTTTGGAATGAAGGGAAGGGGATAGGACTGGAAGTAGGAAATGTAGCAAAATTAGTAAAGGGTGTGCTTGAAGATCAGGAGATTCAGAAATGGCAGTGTGAAGTCGCAGCCTCGGTGTCCCTCGGCGTTTACCGGCAATGGAAGGAGGTCTGGGGATATGATATTTATTTTAAAGCGGGTTTAAATAGTGAAGAAATTAAGTGGTATATATCAGGGAGTGGTAATTTTCTAGCACTAGGAGAAAGGAGGAAATATTTAGGGAGGGTAAGGGTAAAGGACGGTCCTTACTCATGCCCTATGTGTGGAGAAAATGGTGAGGATCTGCTTCACTTCATGGCCCTTTGTCCCGAATTACAGGATTTAAGGAAAGAACTATTTTTTGGTAATGTGGCGACAAGTGAGTGGTTGGTTTCAGTTTCAGTAATGGGATCAAAAAATTATGGGACAATAAGAATGATAGCAAATTATATAAAATTGGGTATGTCACATAGAGATAGATTGTTGTAAAGGGGGTGGGGTGAGTGTTGAAATTATTGTTGTATGTGTGTAAGTTGTTTTCTTGTTTGTTATTTTTTGTAGTCATGGCCCTTGATAGATGTAACATACATCTATCTATGTATGTTAATTTATTGATATTGTGTACTTTATTATGTTTTTGTTTTGTTTTGTAATTTTGCGTTGTTATTGTTATGTAGGCTACCATAATTTGCTATGAGTGTTATAATCATGTGCTATTATTTTGTGTGATTTTCCATTTTTTTGCCATGGCCCAAAGCGGCTTTTATTGCAATAAATATCTATCTATCTAAGCCAAATCAGAAAGACACTATGAATCAGAAAGTACTGCAGAAGTTATAGAGTTCAGGGATACAAAATCTGACCGAATATCAGTAGATTACAGAGAATAACAGTGATGACAGTGATGTAATGATAAAGAATTTGGTCTTATAGCAACTAGCTGGGTAGCATTCCCATGTAATTGAAATAATTTTTAATGTCACTTTGATCCGGTTCTTTTACTAAATTTCTGAAGACTCCTTTTCTACACGTTTTGAATAGATGGCTGAAATTAAAATCACCCTAGTGAATTTTTGTAGAGCACTATTATGCTTCTTCTTAAAGTAACAAGGGCAGTTAAAATTTAATCTGATAGTTTGAATTGGTTAATCGGAAACTTACATTATCATATATATCTTAAAAAATAAGAGAAAATCAGGAATTCAAATTTCTGTGAAAAAGATCTCCATATGCAGTTATAGCCTATAGATTTGGTATTAGGGGGTGCCAAAGTTAACAAAGAACATTGAGCTAAAAATCAGAAAAAAAATCAGCTAAAAACACATGATATCAAATAGCTTAAGACCGTTTAACTTTCCATAGAAGGTTTAGTTGTTTTTGTGTATCAACAAATTATGGATCTTTGAATTTTTAAATGTTTGACTTTTATCTTTTGAATCTTGGAATTTTTCACGGCCCAACGTGGCAACACTGACAAAAATGTCATGCTTCCCTAAAAGCTTCAAAGGTTTGAAACAAATAAAATAAAGTTTTTAAGAAATTGCAGTTTTCAGGCATGAATATACTTATGGTGGGGGGAAAAAAGTCAATTTGATGTCCTTGGTACTGAAAAAAAAAACAGTGCTATTTTTTTGTATCTTAAAAGAATTTCTCTCTAAATGTCTTGCATCAAAAGCGTAGTTTTCACGAGGCAACTGTGTGAAAGCTAAAAATGTACGACACATTGAATGGTTTGCGTTTCACCATCGGATGAAAATTTTCATTCCGACTTTTTTCCTTTTCTATAATTAACAATCGTATTTAATTTAACGTACCAGGGACAATGAAAGTGAAGTCTGATTGTTTGAATTGATTAAGCGGGAAATTACTCAAATACATATATCTTAAAAAAATAGAAAAACCAAGAATTCAATTTTTGTGAGGAATACCTCCATATGCATTTATATAGTCTTTATTAATAGCGGGCACCAAATTGAAAAAAAAAAGAAAAAAAGAAGACATAAACGTGGGTGAAAAATCGGCAAAAATCGAAGCCAAAAAATCGGCTAAAATCATAAGGTACCAAACAGCTTAAGAATGTCTAGCTTTCATTTTTTTTTAAGAAGAAAAGGGTTATTCATCAAGAATAAAGATAACAAAACCTGAAGCAAAGTTTGTTTAGGTAAATAATCACCTCACTAGGCCTTAATATAAATCAACTTATGAAAGGTGACGACAATTAAACACCAAAAACAAAAGAAGAAGCTTTAAAGGTTTAGTTGTCTTTGGGAATTAACATATCTTTAATGTTTGAATTTATACATTCGAAAAGTGCGGTTAAAATTATACTAATTAGTTTTGCTTATTTATTATCACGGTTAAACGTGGCAACACTGACAAGAATGGAGTACTGCCCTCAAAACTTTGTAATTTTGGAGCAACCTAAAGAAGAATTGTAGGTAATCGTGATTTTATGGTATGAATAGACGTAAGATGTGGCCCTTGGTCAAAAAAAGTTTTCATTTTGGTGTCCTTGATACTTTACAAAAATTAAATGATTGTCTGATTAAGGGATTCTTAAATAATATATCAGCAAGTGAAGTGAGACATGGCGGGGCAATGCAGTGGGCTATTTTCCCGCCGTGTTTTTTTTTGGTTTTTTGTAAGATGTAACAAAAAAAAAATTTGCTCAGTAAAAACAAACCTCCTTGTCAAGAGTTATTTATCAATGCCAGATTAAGAAAAAAATATGAAAATATTGATCAGTTAAAAAAAACCTCTTTGGCAAGAGTTATTTGTCAAACCAATTTGTTATGGCCCTTTGTTAAGGGCCATGAAGAAAAGAACGAAATATTGCTCAGTAAAAAAACCTATTTGTTAAGAGTGATTAGGCAAAGTCATTTGTTATGGCCCTTTATTAAGGGCCATAAATAAAAAAACACGAACATATCGCTCAATAAGAAAACTCTATGGCAGCATGTAAAATTTGTCTTTTTTCTTCGTGTCAAGTTTTTTGATCTGGCTAAGGGCCCATTAAGTTCTTGAAATTTTGTTATTCTTCTTGGCTAAGAAGAATGAGAATTTTTTTTAAGATTTAAGATTTTTATACTAAATAGAAAAAAAGAACGAACTCAAGCCCATAATAACTGAAATATTAAAATAAATCATCATAAGCATAATGACATAATTTACTTATCTTGACGAGATAGTATAATATATCGCAAACGGATAAAACATCCTTGCCACTAAGAAAAAAAAAAACTTGCTATTTTAAATTTGCGAAGCTTTGAATATTGAAAAGGCTAGTGCACTTGATATTTTTGAGCTTGACTAGAAAACACATTTACAACAAAAATTCCCTTAAGAAAATTCAGACTTTGAATAGAAGTTTCCTCAGGTGTGGGATTCGAATAATTATTTGATAATAATTATTAGTTAATTATTTTTAGTTAAGAACAAAAATAATTAACTTGTTGTTAAATATTACTTTTCAACATGTCAGGTTGGTCCGATCTCACAATAAGCTAAAATTGGAGGCATAGAAAAAAGAACGAGGACAAATGCCATTTATCGCTCCTGTTCTATTATTAAATAAAAAAAAAATCTCAACTGAATGTAAGGAACAACGTTAAAACTTAAAAAAAAACATAATTTATTAAGTACATGAGAGGGGTTGCCCCCTCCTTAACACCTCGCTCTTCAAGCTAAATTTGTTAGTACTGTTAAAAAAGCTTCTTATTGTTCTAATTAAATGATCCGTAAAAAGTCACAAAAATACCCTTTTTTTTCTTTAGATTTCAGGTTCTATAGACACAGGTCACTCTTCCTTAAAAGTCGGCCCCTTGATCCGTTCGATATTACTAACTACTTTCTTCATCAGCGGGAATTTGGACCCCTTATTAATAGGCGTTATTAAAGCTGTCCCAAGCCAGGAAAGGAGGAGGTTTGAACGACAGGCCAATCAACTGTCCCCGTAAAAAAAACGATGATTTTCGCATTGAGAATCAATTGCCTCGGATCTGATTTGACTTCACAGATGACAACAAAGGACCACCCCGGAGACGTTTTCTGACAACGAAGCAATCTTTTCGCCTTTCATTCTGGAACGTCAGGACGATCAATCCAGATACTCAGCCTGGCCGCGTTGAGGGTGTAATTAAAACCCTTCAGTCCTATAATGTCGATATAGCAGCTCTATCAGAAACTAGACTGATCGGCCCTGGTTCTATGCATGTCGATGCATATGAAGTCTTCTTCTCTGGAAAGGAGAGGAGGCGTCAAGCTGGAGTTGCCTTAGCTGTGAGCAAAGCGGCTAAGAAATCGATGCTCGAATTTATGCCAATAAATGAGAGGATGCTAAAAGCTCGTTTTATTAGTTCTCAGTCGAAAATGGCAATTATATTTGCTTATGCCCCAACAAATGAGGCTAATGATTCTGTGAAAGATGCGTTTTATTCTGAATTAAATGATCTAGTCAACTTAGTACCTGAACATGAAGTTCTCGTTTTGTGTGGTGATTTTAATGCTAAAGTTGGTAATGACCACAGCTATGCCCCTGAAGTGATTGGCAAGCACGGTCTTGGTGTGATAAATGATAATGGAGTGCGATTAATAGACTTTTGCCTTAGCCATGGCCTAATTGTTGGAGGATCATGGTTCCCTAATCGTGATGTCCACAAATATACATGGACTTCACCTGATGGGACTATACGGAGCCAAATTGACCATGCTCTTATTAGAAAACGTCACAGACGTTGTCTGGAAGATGTACGTACTTTTCGTGGGGTCGATGCATACTCGGAACACCAACTAGTGATTGCTAGTTTTTCACTAAAATTAAAGGCTATTGCCAAGCACAAAGATAATGTGAAAGTGTTTGACATTCAGAAGCTCCAGGATAGACAAGTGAGGCAAGCATATTGTGTTACCCTTTCTAACAAGTTTGCAAACCTTACATACGATGAAACCGGTGTCCCAGTGGATGAGAAGTGGAATTGATTTGTGGAGTGTGTAAGGGGAGCCGCGGAGAGTCGGTTGGTTACGCGAAAAAGAAGAGTAAACAGTGGATCAGCGATGGCTCGTGGAAACTCATGCAAGAGAGAAAAATAAAGATCCAGCTAGACAGCTGTGATAGTAATGTCACCCATCACTGCAAAGACCAACTCAAGGCCCTATATAAACAAATCCACAAAGCTGTAAAGCGGTCCACAAGGAATGACAGACATTGCTTTTTGGAGACAAAAATAGCCAAAGCTGAGGCAGCTGCCAGGAAAGGCGACAGTAGAATGGTGTGTCGAATAACCGAAGAGACCACTGGTGACTTACGAAAGCCAGCATGCGCTGTTGCAAGTAAGACTGGCGAACTACTTACGAGGAAATAAGATATTGATAATAGCTGGAGAGAATGCTTTAACGAAGTACTAAATTTTCGTCCTCCTGTAAATCCCATGGAGCCTCCGCCTGGTGTTCCGCTCGTCGATCTTGGAATCAACGTTTAATCCATTTGCCTTCTGGAAGTGAAAACCGTACTACGCAACCTGAAAAACGGCAAAGCTGCCTGAATTGATGGCGTACAACCTGAATTATTGACATATGGCGCCTCGGTCGTGACGAAGCCTCCCTACGAAATTTTAAATCAAATTTGGGAAACCGGAGTGTTCAGTTGGGAGTGTCCCAACTGAATGAAAGAAAGGAGGCATTATAATACTTTTTAAGAAAGGTCGGTACTGTGGGTTGTAACAATTGGTGAGATACAACCCTACAGTCCATAGGAAGTAAAGTTCTCTGTCAAATACTCTTGAATTGCATTCAGTCGAGAATTGACGAGATCCTGAGAGATGAGCAACACGGTTTTCAGTCAGGTAGATCTTATGCTGATCTAATATTCAGCCTAAGAATTATAATTGAAGAACCGAATATGCGTGAAACCGAAATATTAATAGCGTTTGTTGATTTCTTAAAGGCGTTCCATTCAGTACATAGGGAACCACTATGGAGAATACTACGATATTACAGGCCCACAGACAAGATTATTAGTATTATTGTTGCTTTATATAATGACCAGCTAGCCGCCATACGAACCGACGATGGAAACCTGACGAAAAGGTTCCAAGTCAATTCTGGTGTGCGACAAGGTTGTACCCTCTCTCCTGTACTCTTCACGAATCTCATTGACTATGTACTGTGGTCCTGTCATTTTGTTCGAGGGATACAGTTGAACAAGACGCGTAGTGTCTTTTACGTTGATTTTGCTGATAAAATTGCGCCCCTCTCTCGTCTAAGAGTAGACCTGCAACAGAACATCACCGAGCTCTCGAACAAACCTGGGCGAGTTGGATCGTTCATAAGTACTCAAAAGACGAAAGTTATGCCTAACAACGTAAATACAGCCCCGGCCAGGCCACTGAATGTCGGTTTGAATTAGGTAGATGAGGTTATAGAATTTAAGTATCTGGGAAGCCTCATCAAATCTGACGGAAGTCTCGAACATGAAATTACTACACGCATTGCTTGTGCAGACAATTCTTTTTACCACATTAAAAATAGTTTGGAAAAATGCTGCTTACTCTCTGAAGCTCAAACTCCGACTCCTAAATAGCAATGTCCTCTCTATACTGACTTATTGATGTGTGACATGGGCACTGACGAAACAACTTGAGAAACTAATACAATGTTTCGAAAATAACTGTCTTCGGTGCATCCTGGGGATCCAATGGTCCGAAAGAATTACGAACGCCGCCATACGTGAAAGGACGGATCTAATACATGAAAAGATCTGTGGTCTCAAGCTCTTCAGAGGTCGTCGTGAAGAGACGACGTTGTCGCCTTATGCACCAAACGGCGTGGGAGGAACTAAGTCTAAGTAAGTAAAGCTTGCACTCCAAGAGCTAATTAGGACAATGCTTAATCATTTAAGTTTAGATATCAGAAAGACAAACTCTCGGGAAAGGCCCAATGATACATTAGCTGTCAGAAAAGTTCTCATAGTTCTTTGGGATTACATTCTTGGCCAAACTCAAAATATAAATTTAAATTTAACAATAGACTAGGTGGGGGGGGGGGGTAGGTAATAATAAAACAGTATTATGTTGATATAACAATATTTTGCAAACGCGTTTTCAGGAACTTCCTAGCCGAGTGGATTGGTGCGCTGGATTTACGATCCTTTGTCTGAGAGGACGGGGATCGAATCCTAGTGTAGCCAATTATTTGGTTTGAGAAGGGGGGTCAGTGGCGTGACTCTGTAAACTCAGCCAGAGTCGACCCAGCTTTAAAATTATGCTGCTGAAAAAAAAGGGGTAAATGGGATAAATGGATATCTGGGATAGGTATACAGGAAGGGTGTGTGACAGCACAGGATGGTTGGCCCCCCTCCATTGCACTTCCTGGCTGAAGGGCCAAGAAACGGAGATTTAGCACCGCCGGTTTGGACCTTGAGGGTCTAGTCCCGTCATACTTGCTTACTTACTAATGCATTCTGTCACCCACTACTTGTCTTTGTGGCTATGAAACCGGTTTTCTTGGATCTTACATTCAGATCAAAAACTTGAGTGTGTTCTGGCTAATTATCACGTACAGAGAATTCTTGCCCAATCTAACTGCTGAATAGTCTTTCATTTATTTTGGCTATTTTTTTTGGTTGGTTGGATTCAGTCAATCTTCTGCTCTGTTAGAGTTACTTCAAAAAATGAGTTTTTCTTCTTTTTTTGACCACTGAAGACGGCTGGGCGGAAGTCCCTGACGAAATATCTGCTTCTGTCATTTTCGCTTCTTTTCTGTCCACTGGCTAACATTGCCCTCTTTTTTCACTGATATTTATTTTTTTCTTGTTTGTCATATTTCAATCCTGCTTGTAGCTCGTTCTGTCTTTAACAGCTCACAGAACTAATATAATTTTATTTTAGCTAATATTTCACCAGTTCAAAATCATAATTACCTGTACTATAATCTATAATACACTTTATTGTTTTGATAACAAGAGACTGAAGTCACACAGACGACCTTTTGATAGAACTAACGTAATGCAGCATTACGCAAAGAACCTTTATTTACCAGTAGAACCTTTTTATTTTTAATTACTGAGTAATTTTTTTTAATTAAAAGAATTGGGACAAAAATAAAAGTTTGCTTGGAAAGTGCTTCGTTGTCTGATTTGTTCTCGAACTAGGGTTTTTGTGGCCCAAAACTACTGCAACTCAACTTATAATTTTGATCATATTTTCCTTTATTGCATGAAGGGGGCGACGCAATGCAATTTATTAACTGTAAAAATAATAAATCGAATTTATTTTTAGAGACAGCGGAGTCGCAGCAATTGAAAGCTTGATGAAAAAGCGTGGAAAATTTGACTATATTCTCATTGAAACAAGTGGTATAGCTGATCCCGGACCTATTGCATCTATATTCTGGCTAGACAAAGAACTCGAAAGTGATGTTTTTCTAGACGGTAAAACGAGTGAATTTCTTAAAAATTTATTGTAGGATTTGAAAAAAAGTCAAATAGTCAATATTATTTAATAAAACGTGAATCCAAAAGGGGAGGGACTGCTTTTTTTTTATTGGTGGTACAAGGTGCACTGGAGTGAGTGCTTTCAAAAATGAAACAATCAACTAGGTGAAAAACATCATCTCATTACTCCACTGTTTTTGTCTTTTGTGATCTCCACCTGTCTCATTACTTTTGTCCCATTGTTTCGAATTTTCTTATATTATTACTCCGTTTTTTTGTCTTTTGTAATTTTCACTTATCTCACTACTCCATATTTTTTTATCCCATTATTCCACTTATCTGATTGCTTTTAGCTCATAAATCAAAACCTTTTTTTGTCTCATTACTCCACTTCTTTTGTCTTTTGTTGTTGTCACCCCTTATCTCATTACTTCAACTTCGTGACTCCACATCTTTTATCTTATTATTCCACTCTTTTTCGTCTTTTGTGATCTCCACTTATCTCATTACTTTTGTCCTATGGCTCCACATTTTTTCGTATTGCTTTCTCTGTTTTTATCTCATTACTCTACTTTGATTACTAATATTAATAGCACCTCACCGCAGAACCATGCCGCCTGAGGTCAACACAGCTACGCACGCTCCTCCTTCATCTTATTCTTTGCAAAGTCTCCCACTGTACACCCTCCCAGGAAGTTCCCATTTTCCTTAAGTCTTTCCTTACGATATCCTGCCATCCCAATCGAAGACGACCTGCTTTTCGTTGAGCTGTAGACGATCGGTCGAAAAAGGACAATCTTTTGCTGTCGGTCATCCTATGTCTGTAGAACGTGCCCTAGCCATCTCAACCTTTCTCTCATTATAGCCCTAGAAAGCGGGATTGAACCACACTTTTCGTAGAGCCTACTGTATGAGATACCCTCTGTCAGTCGGGTACCCGAAACAGTCCGTAGCCAATTTCTCTGGAAAACATGTGGCAAATCTTCCTCCGTTTTTTGGAGTGCCCATGCTTCAGAACCATACTTAACCGCTATCATCACTGTAGCTTCCAATTTTCTAATTTGGTTTGCAGACTTATCCTCCTATTCTTCTAAACTTTTTTCAACTGATAAAAAATACCCTGGACCTTGGCTATTCTACTTTTGACATCTTCGCTGTACTTACTAATAATACTACCTCGATAAGTGAAGCTGTCCACTTGATCGATCTTTTCGTTTCTCAATGTCACCTTTCAACTTCAATTAATCTTAGACTTAGTGACTTAGTATTCTTTACATTAATTTTCAAACTTATTCTAGCACCCTGAACTCGCAAAATCTTCAAAATCTTCACTTAGGATGCTTAAATCACCAGCATATTCTAGGTCCAGGAAAGTTTTACTTCCTTATTTGATTCTGCGTTTTCCCATTGCCTTCCCTGTGCTCCTTAAGACAAATTCCATCAAAATCATCCATATAAATGGGGATAGAACGTAAATTTCCTACGTTAACCGTAGCAGTGTTATTCTCGTACATAGTACTAACTACTTTAAAGTATTTGTCTGGTATACCATACAAGGATAAGACCTTTACTAAAGCTCTTCTATCAACAGAATCGAACGCTTTCTCATAATCTATAAAACTGAGGACCAAAGGTGTTTGAAAACTCAGGCACTTCTCAATTATTAACCTAAGAGTGAAAATTTGGTTGACATATCCTCTGTTCTTCCTGAAACCGCGCCGTTCTTCTCTTAAGACTTTGTCTACACTACCTCTAACTCTAAAAATTGTCATCATGCTAAGTAATTTGCTACTTACAGAAACCAGGCCAATGCTTCTATAATTACCACACCCACACTTATCACCTTTCTTATACAGGGATTTAATTAGGGTTTTCCTAAAATCGCTAGGTACTTTTTTTTCAAAAATTATCTTATTATCTTTTAATCCTTTAAGTAATGTCCCTAACTCTTCCTTACATAATCTATCTTTATTTCGATATGATCTATCACTCAGATAGTTCTTGTACAAGCCCTTCCTCCTCTCTATTAAACATAATATTTCTGTATTATAGTTTTATTCCTAGGTGCATTCTTAACTTTCTTCCCTAAGACACCATCAGCGACTTCATAAATTATTTCCCTATAATTATTCCATCCATCTTCCACATTATCAAGTTTTAAACTCTCCACTTTAGTATTCAACTGTTCCTGGAAATTTTTTCTCAAATTCACATTCTGGAGTCTAACAACATCATAACTTCCCGGGAGATAGTTACCCTTCTTATATTTCAGCTTGAAATTAACCCTTGACACTACTAGATGGTGATCTTTACTTTTAACGTCAGTAACGGCACTCCTATATACCCTAGTATCTTGTATTGATCCTGCCAGTATTAGGCTTACAATAACATAATCAATAAGGTTAGCTGTCTTGCCATTATGTGAATACTGTCTTAGCTTATGGGTCATTTTATGACACACCGTATTAGTTATAACTAGATTGTTATACCTAAAAAATTGCAGCAGTCATTACTGTTTTCTTTTGCTTCACCAAATTTAACCTAGGCTAGAACCCATCTATTCCTATTTCTACCGACTTGAGCGTTAAGATGTCCTAATAAAAACCTGGGACCCTATCTATTTGCTCCTATAGCTGTAAGTAGAATTCATCTGAGTCACTACTATATCCGTCAGTCGGTTCTACAGGGGCCTATGCCACTATGACTGATACTTTTAGTATAGGCTGATCCAGTAAAAAAAAATCTAGGGGGGGGGGGAGGGGCAAAATAGGTTGATCCGATAAACGCGTTTGGAGCAAGTTTAATTAACGCAAACTTGAGTTAATTAAGTAAATTACACTACTTTAGACTACGCTAGGGGGGGGGGCGGGCAACCCCCCCGCCACCCTCCCCCTAGATCTGCCACTGAATTACCCTGGAAAGATATTTTGAGGTACCAACCTCTACCCCTTCCTCTCAAACGGGCACTAATCTTTGATAACCCTTTATCATCTTTGCATTATAAAAGCAAAACCTTTAGAAACAGATAGACTGGTCAAATAAGGCACAAGGTAAGTGATTTCAGTCTCATACTTTTGCTCAACCATGATTTATATTGTGGTAATGATTTTATTAGTCGTAGCACATAGCAATTTTAGTCGTAAAATGAGTGACTGGCATTCTATTATTAATACCTTCCCAACCTAAACAAGACCAGCAGGCTAGAAGGTTCCTTATTTATCACGAGCCTAACTCCATTTCTATGTACCCCATCCTTCCTGCCTGAGTAAATAAATTCTGCATTTCTTTTATATGTTTTGTTTAGGCTAGTTTTTTTCCCGTTGATAAAGGTTGCTGGATGTGAACTTATAATTATTTTTGTATTAAATTTATTTTTATTTTTCAGTGTTGAATTAAGAAATTTCACCAGTTAATAATATATTTTCCTTTCAATTGTTTATCGGAAGGCAGTGTTGTCTAAATAATATTTAAGTGATTATTTCTGCTGCATGACTAATAGCTGTCTTAAGCTAAATATAGTTATATACTAAAACAAAGAACCCAATAAGAATCCAACTCATCTCTTATAGTTTGTCTTTTATAGTATGTCTCTTTAGCTTTTTTTCCTCTATATATTTTCTTTCCTCTATAGTTTCTGAATGGTCAACCGAAAGGCAGTGTTGTCTAAGAAATTATTCAAGTACTTATTTTGGCAATATGAATAATAGCTGCCTTAAGCTAAATATTGTTAAATACTCAAACAAAGAAACGAGCAAGAATCTAACTCAACTTTTATAGTTTGTCTTTGATATTATGTCTCTTTAGTTTCTTTTCTTCTATAATGTGACGTATATTCATTGTTATTATTACAACCGATGGAAGTAGATGGTATTTGATTTTTCATGTGTTTTCATGTATTCATTATATATGTCAAACAAATAATACATGTATATATATTATGCTATATTAACTGTAAATTGTAGATATGATCATTGTTTAGACGCAATATATTTGAATTTTTCTTAAAGGAATCATTACTGTTGTTGATGCTCGAAACTGTCTTGCAAATCGTAATTCTACAATTGTAGAGGCGTTTCAGAAGGAGGGTGGTCTTTTCGAAAGGTAATAAAGCCATTTTTTTTTTACCGTACCATACAAACATTACGGGTAATTTATAAGGGTGGAAACTGGAGCTAGTGTGCAAAAAAACATCAACCGTATCTAGTTTTGGGGGATACTTGGTATTTTTCAAGCTTTGTAATCATTTTTCTATCAGGAACTGAAATCAGACACTTATTACTGCAGTAATTTTACAAATTACACAAATTAAATTGAAGATTCTTTCAAAAACTAAAAAATAAAAACACACGGTATCAAACAGCTAAAGAAAATGTCGCTTTTCTTGGAAGGTTTAGGTGCATTTGGGAATCAACGTATTGTTAATGTTTGAATTTTTACGGACGGAAAACGTTGCCAAATGTAATCTTGCCAAATCTAAAAAGAAAGTGCATTTGTCTTTGGGAGTCAACAGATTGTTAATGTTTCGATTTTTACGGACGAAAAACGTTGCCAAATGTAATCTAGCCTAATCTAAAACGAAAGTTCATTTGTGTTTGGGAAGCAATAAACTGTTAATATTTGAATTTTTACGCACGAAAAGCGTAGTCAAATTCAATAAATTAGTTTTAACTGTTTATTTTCACGGTTAAACGTCGCAGCACTGACAAAAATGTAACACTGCCCTAAAAACTTCGTTATTTTCAAACAACCCAAAGAAAAATCTTCGCGAATCGTGGTTTTCAGGTATGAATAGAGACTAAGAGGGTCAAGGTGGCTTTTTTTTTAGTTTTGATGTCCTTGGTACTTAAAAAAGTTAAAGTTAACTCAAAAGTTAAAAAAAAGTGATGTTAGTGAATAATTGTGATCAGAGTTTGCTATTTGCACAGCATAATTTAGGACAAATTTTGTTTGATAGTTTTGACTAGTTCGGGTACACGATTTCTAGCATTAAGTTGTTAAGTTAGAATTATTAATTCTGGGTCTATTACTACTACTACTACTAGCAACTCACCGCAGGACCAAGCCGCCTGAGGCCAACACTGCTACGCACGCTCCTCCTCCATGCCAATCTATTCAGTGCCTCCCTTTTTACACCCGCCCACGAAGTTCCCATTTCCTTTAAATCTTTTTTTATGACGTCCTCCCATCCCAGACTGGGACGACCTGCTTTCCGTTTAGCCCTAGACGGTTAGCCGAAAAGAACAATCTTCGGCAATCTGTCATCCTTCATCCGCACAACGTGCCCTAGCCACCTCAACCTTTCTTTCATTATAGCCCTAGAGAGTGGTATTGAACCACACTTTTCGTACAGCACTAGTAGTGCTATGAAGAGGCCTTTATTTTACTGTTCTCTTCCTTTATCCCTGTATTTTGCAAATCCTCGGAGAAATATATATTAGTAAAGATGTATCCATGAACCCATATGATAACCCCTGTCAACCAGTTCTGACTGACTATCCTGTCACTACCATCGGGAATCGAACATAAAAATTCAACAGCCCCTATTTCTTGGCATATCCATGGCTCGAATATTCAAAAGAACAGGACTCGGTAATCTGCTTCTGTTGCCGACACTTCAGTGGATCATCGCTAAGATCAGGCGAAAAATATGGGGCAAGAGCATTTTTCGAAGTAGGATTGAGAAAGTGGAAAGACATTAGAGGTGATACGGCAACACGAAAGCAGTGACCGGCACAAAGCATGTACCATTTCCTGGACCAAATTTACAGCTATTCAGACGGAGACGGCCAAATCTGTTGCCTCATGCCCCTCCAAAAAACGGGAAAAGGAAATATTAGAGAACAGACGATATTTAAAGGCTCTGCTAAAAACTACAGTCTTACTTGAACGGCAAGGTCTTTCGTTTCGTGGCCATAATGAAGGAGAGTCCAGTCCCAATCGAGGGAATTTCGTTGAGATGGTCTTTTAACGGAAATCAACCCGGACCTGATGGACAAGTCTAGCAAGGCCTATGTCCATTACTTGTCACAGGAGTACCGAAACGAATACATTGAGGTTATAGGAAATAAAATTGAATGTTTTATTGCGAAAGTAGTCAGAGAAGTAAAATATTTTGCCGTTCTCAGCCGTGCTGAGAACGTTCCTCAGAACGTTACCACTCTACCTCAGAATGTTACCACTCTACCAGAACGTTACCTCAGGCCTCAGGCTGAGCACGTGCCGTTCTCAGCCGTGCTGAGAATATTTGCCGTGCTGACGAACCGTGCTGACAGAAAATACAAAGAATTTCGTCGGTATTTTCAGTTTTGCAAACAGGTTATGATTTTGTCCCCAACAGCAACACTCGATACCAGTTGTTTGTCGAGGCCCAGAAAAATGCCAACGTGTCCGTGGTAACGCTTGAAAGGGCAGTTGTGACACGTTAGTCTTGCTGGTATTGGTCAGTGGCTAAAATTCTGGTAAGATATGACTGCATACTCGCAGTTCTGTCAGTTGCTGAAGAATCTTCTGACAGGGAGGAAGCGGCAGATGCTACAGGTCCTAAGAATCAACTAGAGTCGTTTCCTTCATATTCAGTTTGTATGTCATTCACGAAGTTCTTGCAGTGATCAACCCTCTTTCTCAACAAGTACAGGCACCAGATCTGATCAGTTTAAACGCCTGCACTTTAATCACCACAACAAAAACCAACTGAAGATAATGCAAGATGTCGAGTGTTTTCGAATCCTATACGGCAAGTCTAAGAAGATGGCTATTAATGTCGGAGCTGTTCTGAAACAAGCGCTCTTGCTTCAACCATACCAGAAAAATCAAAACGAGTTCAGAAGATATCCGGAAGACTCAGGGACTATTTGACGACATCAACACTTGGAAAGCACTGCACTGAAACTGAGGGCACAAGCACAGAAGAGAAAATGCGAAGAGAGTTCAACGAGGTTGTGACAGAGTGGTAAATGAGTTTGAAGAGTGTTTTTCTGTCCAGCTGCCAGTACTAGAAGCCACACGACGCTGTAACCCCAAATCTGAAGACTTCATGAACACAGATTTACTTCTCGAGAATGAGGTGCTGAGCATTGACTGTCGATAGAGCTGACGAGTCAAGCTTTGATAGCTCGTGCATATGTGTCGCAGCTTCCACAGAAACCGGTAAACGATTTAGATCTTTTCTAAAGCCTAGAAGGGTTGAAAGAAGCTTCTTCTGAGGTTCTTGAGGTCGTGAGGGTAGTCCTCACACTCCCGCTCACAAAATGCTCAAATGAACGATTTTTCTCTGTGTTGACATTTGTGAAGGATTACCTTCGGACAACAATGGACTACGAACGACTTTCGCATTTGCTCCTTATGTCCTCTGAAAAGGCTGCAGTGAAGGAGCTCGCTTTTGAAAAGCTTGTGGACGAAGCCAAGGAGATATCCATTGCTTAAGTAACTGCACGTAACTTTCAGTTTTTAATTTGTGTGGTAAATGTTCCATCTTGTAACGATTTTTTGGTCCCTAACCAGGTTGCAAAAGGCAAAATATAAATAAATTACATTGCTTTAATGTGTATTCGAACACTAATTTCAAGAGTTGTCTACCAAACAGAGTAATTACATTTTGAGTCTGGACGGGGCCCAAAATCAATCTTTGCCCCCCCCCCCCAAGGTTTTCTGAAATGGCGCCACTGGTATAAGACATATATAATATCTGTATAAAAATTTTCACTTTCACAAATAAATAAATGAATAAACAAAGCTTTCGCGCTGGAGAAAACCGATGAGGGTTTGCGGTCGCACGAAAATCGACGTAACTTACGTAACACAGCCATTGAAAAAAACCTCACCTATTTAAATAATTCTATTATAATTAGACCAAAAATAAATAAACTGTAACCTATATATTAAACAAATATAAAAATAACTGAATTAAAAATAATAATAAGTAATACAAATATAAAATAAAAATAATTATAACAAATTCAATCAAGATAAAAGATATAGATAAAATATATATATAGGCTAAGATAAAATAAAATATATATAAGGTGAGAGGAACTTACTTGACGAAAGTCTCGAAAGCCCTATAGGGCTTTATATTCTAGGGCTAATAATCCAGGCTTTATAATCTAGGCTAATAATCTAGCGTTTTGGTTCTAACGATCTTTTGCAGTTTTGCAACACTCATAAGAGAGGTCCAGTATCAGTGGTGGTTCTAGGCCTGGGCGTGGGGACGGGGCGGGGGGGTTAGCTGACCCCCAGTTTTTCTTGACATCTGACATTAAATTTCTTTTATTTTGTATTTTACGCTCCTGTTAAAGTACTAATTAACTAACAAAATTACTTTTGTATACCTTCCCTCCCCGGGTTTATGAGGGCTAAAACCGTCACTGCCCAGTATTGAATGAATAATTTTATTTAGTAAAATATAGCAATAACAACGTTTATAAAGTTGCTATTTATTGGATTTTCAGAGTCGCTTTAAGTTTAAGTGCACGAATGAACATAACATAAAATGAAATTCACAGCGGCCTTCAAGGATTCTGTTTGTAACACATTTAAGATGACAACTTATGGCTATACGAAATCTTTTGAGAAGCATCCCACCTAAAAATTTGTTAGTAAAGCGGAAACAATATAAATAAAAATTATAAGTAGTTACTACCAACACTTAAGGTACAATATGTGAGCTCGTGGGAGGCTCAAACCCATTAAATAAAAGAAAGGTAGACATGATCGTTATTACTACTACTACTAACAACTCGCTGCCGTGCCAAGTTGCCTGAGGCCAAATCAGGTTTGCAGGCTCCTCTTTCATTCCAGTCTACTTAAAGCCTTCCTTTTTACACCCTCCTAAGACGTTCCTATTTCCCTTAAATCTTTCCTTACGAATCCATCCTCCCACCCCATTCAGGGACAACCTGCGTTTCGTTTGGCCCTAGATGGTGGGCCGACAAGGAATATCTTTGGCAATCTGTCATCCTTCATCCGCAGAGCGTGTCCTAGCCCGTCTCAACTTTTCTCTCATTATAGCCCTAGAAAGCAGGATTGACCCACATTTTACGTACAGCTTACTGTTTGAGATACGGTCAGCCAATCGGGTACCCAAAATTTGTAGGAAATTTCGTAGGAATTTTCGTAGGAATTTGTAGGAAACTTGGTAGAAAATTTGTAGGAAATACCTAATCTATAGGAAATTTCTCTGGAAAATATCTTACAAATGGTACGATAAGGTTTTTCTGAATATTAGCATAGGCTACTAGTATTTATTTGATGTGAGAAAACGATCTAGATAGGTCGCAGCCTTGGGAAGGTTATTTCCCCCCTCCCAGTGCCCTTAAAATTTTTTTCTTAAATAGTTTGCTAAATGAAATTAGAAGCCTTAGGAACTGGAAAAACTGTCAAAATGATGATTGACAGTTGGACAAAAGTGCGTGAATACTTACCACGTCATTATGATTCTTAAATGTTCCGACCTGGGTTAATTTTCTCTTGTTTGTATCAAATTTATATGCAGCGACCGTTTAATTATTTGGCCGCTTTGCAGGTTGATAGAACCGGTCAATCGAACTTTGAGAGTGATCTTAGCAGGATTAAATAAAAAAAAACAAGTTTTTTCAACTGAAAGAGCAACATTAAAACCTAACACGAACAGAAATTATTACGTATAAGGGGAAGTTTTCCCCTTAGTCAATACCTCGCTCTTTACGCTGAAGTTCGAATTTTGTTCCTTGAATCACAAAGGCCGTTTAATTAGAATAGATAGCTCTTTTCGAAGTACTATAAAAAGTTTAGCGTAAAGAGCGGGGTATTGACTAGGGGAAAACTCATATACATAATAATTTCTGTTCGTTTTAAGTTTTAATGTTGCTCCTTACTTTCAGTTGAAAAAACTTGTTTTTTTATTTAATTTCTGATCGCTTCTTAAATAATGCTTGGAAATCCGGTGCTCCCTTCATAGAAATGTCCCTTCCCCCATAAAAACATCCTCCATGGAAAGATCCTCCCGCATAAGCCCCTCCCCCCGACCCCCACACACTAGAAAAAATCCCTCCTGAAAACGTCTGTATGCTTCCCAATAATCAATACTATGTGTAAACAATGGGCAAACCTCATAACTTGCAGCCCTTCGCCCGAGGACTATGGAGGGTTAAGTCAACCTTAAAGCGATAGTTATTAGATTCTCGACTATGGATGTATCGAAATTTTGATTGAGTGACTGAGAAAAAAATGAGTGTGAGAGGGGGCCTAGTTAGTAGAGGACTAAGTACCATTTTGGGTGGATTATGTTCCTTCCTGTGCTATTTGGGTGGATTACGTTCCTTGGCACCTTTCCAGAGCATGTACTTATGGATTTGCTTGGTTTATGTTCCTTCCTGTGCTATTTGGTGGGATTACGTTCCTTGGCACCTTTTCAGGGCATGTGCCTATGAATTTGCTTGAATTATGTTCCTTCCTATGCTATTCTAAGGGTTTATGTTCCCTCCTATGCTATTCTAACGGATTATGTTCCCTCCCAAGCTATTCTAAGGGTTTATGTTCCTTCCCATGCTATTTGGGGACACTATGTTCCTTCCAATGCTATTTGGGAACACTATGTTCCTTCCTATGCTATTCTAAGGGCTTATTTTCCTTGCTATACTATTCTAAGGGTTTATGCTCCTTCCTATGCTATTCTAAGGGTTTATGTTCCTTCCTATGCTATTCTCTAGGACTATGTTCCTTCCAATACTATTTGGGGACACTATATTCCTTCCAATGCTATTCTAAGGGTTTATATTCCTTCCTATGCTATTCTAAGGGATTATGTTCCTTCCTATGCTATTCTATAGGACTATGTTCCTTCCAATGCTATTTGGGGACACTATGTTCCTTCCTATGTTATTCTATGGCACCTCTACACGTGATTAAACACGTTTTGAAACTACATGCTATTTGCTTGCCTTATGTTCCCTTGGTACCTGTCCAAACAAGGTGATAAAAAAAACAAAAACAAAAAAAAACATGTCTAGCAACTTCGTTCATCGTGATAGTGTATAGGGTTTGAAACCTACGCCTGAGGCACTACAGTTTCACGGGTAAATTGCAAAAAGTGACCAGTAGGAGTGGAGAGTACCCAACGGCTCCTGAAGTGTAGCTTGTTACACAAGTTTGTTTTAATTCTACGTTTTCGTGGATGCTAGAATTAGAATTGTTGGATTGTCATTTGCAAAAAGGGATAAGGGCTTCGTGAATTGGACTGTCCGAACGATCTTATTTGAATAATAGGGAAAAAACAGAGCTAGATAACATTTGCGAATTGGATCGTATGACGATGGAGAAAAAGGGTTAAAGTGATTAGCAGTTAAGGTAACCTCAATGGCGTTTGAACAGCGTTGTGAGTTTAAAAAAGAGTCTAACGTTATAGTATACTAAAAAGTTGATACTAAGAGAGATGTAGATGGCTAGAAAAGAATTTTAATAATGGATAGCTTTACTTCTTCGATCCGTTCTGTATAATACACAAGTGGCGTTTGAACAGTGTTGTCAGTTTAAAATAGAGTCTAACGTTATAGTATACTAAAAAGTTAGTAGATGGCACGAAAATATAACGTTAGATGGCAAGACTTTGTAGATGGCAAGAAAATAATTTTAATAATGAAATTCAGAACAAACCTTAGAAATCCTTGCAAATCAAGTAGTAAGGTGTATATGAGTACGAACCATCAAGGATCATAAGCTACAACGACCCTAACCAGCAGATACACCAAAACCCAAAAGGTCCCCTATCCCCAAACTCGATGGGCACCCCCTCCTCTACAACTTTTTGGCCCCCTCCCCCCATTTTTTTTTGAATTTTTTTAAAATTTTTTTTATTATTTTTTTTAACATGATATATTTTTTCAACTTTGTTTTTACATGTCTTTAAATGAGATGAAACATACCTAAAACAAAACAAAAAAAAATCATAGTTACATTCTATTGATTTTTCAAAGTTCATTTTGGATTTGTTTCGTTGCAATGCAAGAGTTGGAATATTTCAGTAGTGCTTTGTCGTGGTTTACTTTGTCACACTTACATTCTCTTGATTTTTCAAAGTTCATTTTAGATTTCTTTCATTGAAATGCAAGAGTTGGAATATTTCAGTAGTGTTTTGTTGTGGTTTACCTTGTCACACTTACATTCTCTTGATTTTTCAAAGTTCATTATGGATTTCTTTCGTTGAAATGCAAGAGTTGGAATATTTCAGTAGTGTTTTGTCGTGGTTTACCTTGTCACACTTACATTCTCTTGATTTTTCAAACTTCATTTTGGATTTCTTTCATTAGAATGCAAGAGTTGGAATATTTCAGTAGTGTTTTGTTGTGCTTTACCTTGTCACAATTACTTTCTCTTGATTTTTCGAAGTCCATTTTGGATTTCTTTCGTTGAAGTGCAAGAGTTGGAATATTTCAGTAGTGTTTTGTTGTGGTTTACTTTGTCACAGTTACATTCTATTGATTTTTCAAAGTTCATTTTGGATTTCTTTCTTTGAAATGCAAGAGTTGGAATATTTCATTAGTGTTTGTTATGGTTTACCTTGTCACACTTACATTCTCTTGATTTTTCAAAGTTCATTTTGGATTTCGTTCGTTGAAATGCAAGAATTGGAATATTTCAGTAGTGTTTTGTTGTGCTTTACCTTGTCACAATTACTTTCTCTTGATTTTTCAAAGTTTATTTTGGATTTCTTTCGTTGAAATGCAAGAGTTGGAATATTTTAGTAGTGTTTTGTTTTGGTTTACCTTGTCACAGTTACATTCTCCTTATTTTTCAAAGTTCATTTTGGATTTCTTTCATTGAAATGCAAGAGTTGGAATGTTTCAGTAGTGTTTTGTTGTGCTTTACCTTGTCAAACTCACATTCTCTTGATTTTTCAAAGTTCATTTTGGATTTCTTTCGTTGAAATGCAGGAGTTGGGATATTTCAGTAGTGTTTTGTTGTGGTTTACCTTATCACACTTACATTCTCTTGATTTTTCAAAGTTCATTTTGGAATTTCTTTCGTTGAAATGCAAGAGTTGGAATATTTAAGTAGTTTTTTCTCTTGATTTACCATGTCATAGTTACATTCTCTTGATTTTTCAAAGTTCATTTTGGATTTCTTTCTTTGAAATGCAAGAGTTGGAATATTTCAGTTGTGTTTTGTTATGGTCTATCTTGTAAGAGTTACATTCTCTTGATTTTTCAAAGTTCATTTTGGATTTCTTTCGTTGAAATGCAAGAGTTGGAATATTTCAGTAGTGTTTTGTCGTGGTTTACCTTGTCACAGTTACATTGTCTTGATTTTCCAAAGTTCATTTTGTACTTCTTTCGTTGAAATGCATGACTTGGAATATTTCAGTAGTGGTTTGTCGCGGTTCACCTTGTCACAGTTACATTCTCGTGATTTTTCAAAGTTCATTTTTGATTTGTTTCGTTGAAATGCAAGAGTTGGAATATTTCAGTAGTGTTTTGTCGTGGTTTACCTTGTCACAGTTACATTCTCTTGATTTTTCAAAGTTCATTCTGGATTTTTTTCGTTGAAATGCATGACTTGGAATATTTAAGTAGTGGTTTGTCGTGGTTTACCTTGTGACAGTTACATTCTCTTGATTTTTCAAAGTTCATTTTTGAATTTTTTTCGTTGAAATGGAAGATTTGGAATATTTCAGTAGTGTTTTGTCATGGTTTACCTTGTCACAGTTACATTCTATTGATTTTTCAAAGTTCATTTTGGATTTCTTTCGTTGAAATGCATGAGTTGGAAACATCATTTGTCGGGTATTTGTCGGGGAAAAAGATTCGGTCCACCATTAATGATATACTTTCAAAAAATAGAAAATCAAAGTCTATACCTATTCGGCTTAAAGACACAAATGGTAGATTAATTGATCCCTTACATGCACCTGATGCATTTAATAATTTTTTTTCTAATGTTCCTCATACTGAATCCCGCTCCTCCTCACAGGCTGTATTCCCTTGCTTCAATTTTATATCCATGTTTTTTTGCCCAACTGATAGCAATGACCTACTTCAAATCATCGGTTCTCTCCCTTTTAGTTTTACTCCTGACTGTCTTGGATTAAGTAATAAGCTCCTGAAGACCATTTCTCCTTTTGTTTACGAGCCCATCAAGTATATTGCCAACCTATCTTTAACCCACGGAGTTTTCCCTGATTTACTTAAGTCAGCCATTGTTATTCCAGTTCTTAAAAAGGGCGAGCCAACTGAGATAAGTAATTATCGTCCAATCTCAATTCTTCCTGTTATATCCAAAGTGCTCGAGAGAATCATCTTCAGACGTCTGTCTCCCTTTCTGTTTGACAGTCAGCACTCCGTATCCTTGATTTCTCCTTACCAATATGGCTTTAGGCCGAAATTCTCAACTTCTCATGCTCTAATTGGCGCCACACAGTTCATACGCTCACAACTCGACCCTTAAAAAACTGTATTGGGCTTATTTTTGGATTTTTCTAAGGCCTTTGACATAGTCGATCATAGTATTTTAATAAGTAAATTAAATAGTTATGGTATTCGTGTTGTTCCCCTCTCTTGGTTTGATTCTTATCTATCTGGAAGGGTACAAAGTGTGAGCCTGGGTGGAGTATACTCTCAGCCCTTAACTGTTCGGAGGGGTGTCCCGCAAGGCTCCGTTCTAGGCCCTATTTTATTTCTCCTATATATCAATGATATATATATCAATTATAGACCTGGGCCCTTCAGTGTATCCTGTATTATTTGCTGATGACAGCAACTTCTTCATCACTGGCACCAATCTACCATTGGCAATAACGTCTGCCCAAGTCCTTCTGAACAGAGTCCAGGCGTGGTGCCTTACGAATAACATGACCATTAATAGCAAAAAAAGTCAAATAGTATTATTCAGAACCCCCTACAACAAAAACGTTATTCAACCTGCTCTTGGTCTCAGGTACTCCTCCAACATCCTCCCACAAGTGGAGGTTGCCAAGTTTCTTGGTGTATTTATTGACTCATGCTTGTCATTCTCTAATCATATTTCTTACATCACAGCAATAATTTTTAGACAAGTAGCTATGATTAACCGTGTGAATTATTTTTTTCCTCCTGACATCCTAGTTACCCTCTATTATTCTTTTATTTTTCCTTAACTTTCTTATTGCGGATCTGTTTGGGGAAATACAAAACGGTCCTTCCCTAAAAAACTCAAATTTGCCCAAAACCGTGCCATTAAAGCGGTTTTTCGGCTTCCCCTTCTATATCCAACTCGTGATTTGTATTCATATTTTGGAATAGCTCCACTTGATCAAATCATACAAAAACTAAACTTATCGCTTGCTTACTCTGCTTTCCACAATAATCTTCCACCTCAACTACTAACCTATTATAATATTAATAATTCGGAAGCCCACTGCCTCCGTTCATCTAATAGATCCTTTAAAATTCCTAAATGAGTTTCAAGTGCTGCCCAGCAATCTCCCATTTACAAATCTATTATTCAATGGAACAAAATTCCCTTCAGTGTTGAACTTGCCACAAGTTTTTGCAAGTTGAATAAAAATGTAACAAAACTTGATATTATAATTTAATTTTTCCATTTTTAAAAAATTTGCTCTAATTAACCATGTTTTATTCTTCTATTTTTTTTTTCTCAGTGTTACTTTAATTTTTTTCTTTTTTTGATTTTTAACAAGTTATCTTCTAGGATCCTTATTATTATTGCTGTTTGTGTCATGTTTTTATTCAAATAAAATTGAATTGAATTGAATTGACTATCAGAATGAATAAATTCTTTATCAACATCCGTTGTTGGATATGTCATTATGAAAAAAAATTATAAGTAAGTAAAAAAGTAAGTAAGTAACAAACTCTTTCTTGAATTCACTTCTTGGATACACAATACAGAAATTTAATTCAGGAAATTATGAAAAAAATGAACAAATTCTTTATTAACATTCATTATCGATTGATGTCGTTTCCTAGACAGACAATACAGCAATTTCGCAAAATCTAAGTATAAGAGTGATTAAATTATATATCAACATATTCATTTCTCGGATACATAGGAAAAAGTTGACAAAATTACGTCAGGTCAAATTGACAAAATCTAAGTGTCAGAGTGAATATTTTTTTTCTCAACATCTTTTGTCAGATACATCGAATATAATCGACAAAATCTAAGTGTTAGAGTGAATAAATTTTTTTTATCAACATCCTCTGTCAGATACATCGGATAAAATTGACAAAATGTAAGTATCAGACTGAATAAATGCTTTATCGACATCATTTGTCGGATATGTCGGACAAAATTTATTTATCAAGGAAATATCTGAATGCGTTTAAGGTATAGTACGAATGGCTTGCAAAAAACATGAAAATACTATCAGAATGAATAAATTCTTTATCAACATCCGTTGTTGGATATTTCATTATGAAAAAAAATTGTAAGTAAGTAAAAAAGTAAGTAACAGACTCTTTCTTGAATTCACCTCTTGGATACACAATACAGAAATTTAATTCAGGAAATTATGAAAAAAAATTAAACACATTCTTTATTAACATTCATTATTGATTGATGTCGCTTCCTAGACAGACAATACAGCAATTTCACAAAATCTAAGTATAGGAGTGATTAAATTCTATATCTACATTCATTTATCGGATACATAGGAAAAAGTTGACAAAATCCAAGTGTTGGAGTGAATAATTTTTTTTTCGAATTTTTTATCAGATAAATCAGATAACATTCATAAAATCTAAGATCTATTCCTTTTGGCTTCATGCCATGTTACGTTGAATTTAGGCTGGAGCGATTTTTCTTTCTATTGTAGACTAGTGCATGTTTTTAGAGTAGAAACAAAATTCTGATTAGTCTGAAGTTGATTGTGAGAGTGTTAGGACTCTAAAACATGGATAGATTTGAGAAAGAGCGAATCTTGGGGAATCTAGTGTTTATGGAAAAACGTTTGATTCTAGATGGGGATTTTCTAGAGCTGTCTATTCAAAGGAAGATACTTTCTTAAGGAATGCTTGTCGACATATTGAAAACTGATTCTCCATCATTGGACTATTGCATGAAGCTTTTACGTTGTGGTTCAAATACCTTTACAAAATTTACTGATATATTATTCAGGACACGGAAAATGATATTGTGGATATGCTTTTAAACACTAGTTTAGAAATTTAGGACTTTTTTTCATGAGAAAGATGGTGTTCAATGATGATTGGTTACCCCCAATGTCAAGATTGACATAAAGTTGCAAATAATACCAAAGACGAAAAGCATATTGAGCCTGTTGATGACACACCAGTAAAATTGTGTATGACTCAAAATGGAATAATGATTATTCTACTGATTACGAACTAAGAGAAGACAATAGCTACAATATCAAGAGAGAACATGGTGAACTATTTTATGGAACAGCTTCGAAATGTCCAAAGTTGATCATTGATATTAATAATGTATCATAATATATTTTTGTATTAAGATTATACTTAGTATTATTTCATTAAAAATATATTATGCATTACATTGTCATCTGTTCACTATTTCTAGAGTAAGCTAGCATATCAAACGTCTAGAATGTCTATTAAAATATCGGAGGTACAGGAAAAGGAATTTGCATATATCTATTGTCAGACACATGCGGTAACATTGACAAAATCTAGGTATCAGAATGAATAAATTCTTTATCAACATCCGTTGTTGGATATGTCATTATGAAAAAATTGTAAGTAAGTAAGTAAGTAAGTAACAAACTCTTTCTTGAATTAACCTCTTGGATACACAATACAGAAATTTAATTCAGGAAATTATGAAAAAAAAATTGAACAAATTCTTTATTAACATTCATTATCGATTGAAGTCGCTTGTGATTAAATTCTATATCATTATCCATTTCTCGGATACATAAGAAAAAGTTGACAAAATCTAAGTGTTAGAGTGAATAAATTTTTTTATCAACATCTTTTGTCAGATACATCGGATAAAATTGACAGAATCTAAGTGTCAGAGCGAAAATTTTTTTTTATCAACATTCCTTAAATACATTATCAGCATCAAATGTCATATACATCGGAAAAACAGACAAAATCTGAGTATCAGAAATAATAAATTTGTTTTCAAAGTTATTATCGGATACATCAGACAACAGTCATAAAATTCAAGTTCAATTCATTTTGACTTCATGTCTCGTTACGTTGAATTTAGGTTCGACCGGGTATAGATAGTACTGCACCCTATCAGACCCACTATCATAGTGAGAGAGATATGCAAAAATTTGAGTTAATTTAAGTTCACTTAGGGCGGCCGGAAATGCATTGGAATGAGCAAACTCCCACCCAGACACACACACAGGCAAAAAGAGTGTGAGATATAAAAACACATACAAATACGTAGATTTAGACACACAAAAAACGAGAAAGACATGGAGTGTACACCGCGACGGGGCATACATAGTGAGAGAGACATGCAAAGTCTACATAGCTTTATTTCATTTTTTAAGGTTAATTTAGATGAAGTTACGTGCGCGCACGTAACCTTGATAAAAAAAATTTTGCCCGACATATCCGACAAATGATGTCGGATATGGGATTTCTTTTCAACGAAAGAAATCCAAAATGAACTTTGAAACATCTATAGAATGTAACTGCGACTAGGTAAACCATGACAAAACACTACTGTAATATTCCAAATTCCATTTCAAGGAATGAAATACAAAAATGAACTATGAAAAATCAAGAGAATGTAATTTTCACAAGGCAAATCAGGACAAACCACTGCTTAAATATTCCAACTTAAGCATTTCAACGAAAGAATTCCAAAATGAACTTTGAAAAATCAAGAGAATGTAACTGTGACAAGGTAAACCATCAAAAAACACTAATGAAATATTCCAACTCTTGCATTTCAACGAAAGAAATCTAAAATGAACTTTGAAAAATCAAGAGAATGTAACTGTCACAAGGTAAACCACGACAAACCACTACTTAAATATTCCAAGTCATGCATTTCAACGAAAAAAATCCAAAATGAACTTTGAAAAATCAAGAGAATGTAACTGTGACAAGGTAAACCACGACAAAACACTCCTGAAATGTTCTTACTAGTGCAATTCAATCAAAGAAATCTAAAATAAACTTGAAACGTCATGAGAATGTAAATGTGACAGGGTAAACCACAATAAACCACTATGGAAATAATCAAACTCATATATGTTCATGAAGGCTATCCAATATGGACTTTTAAAAATCAATAGAATGTAACTGTGACAAGGTAAAGCACAACAAAACACTACTGAAATATTCTAACTCTTCCATTTCAACGAAAAAAATCAAAAATGAACTTTGAAAAATCAAGAGAATGTAACTATGACAAGGTAAACCACGAGAAAACAAGTGAAATATTCCAACTCTTGCATTTCAACGAAAGAAATTCCAAAATGAACTTTGAAAAATCAAGAGAATGTAAGTTTGATAAGGTAAACCACAACAAAACACTACTGAAAAATTCCAACTCTTGCATTTCAACGAAAGAAATCCAAAATGAACTTTGAAAAATCAAGAGAATGTAAGTTTGATAAGGTAAAGCACAACAAAACACTACTGAAATATTCCAACTCTTGCATTTCAACAAAAGAAATCCAAAATGAACTTTGAAAAATCAATAGAACGCAACTATGGTTTTTTTGTTTTGTTTTAAGTATGTTTCAGCTCATTTGAAGACATGTAAAAAAAAGTTGAAAAAATATATCATATTAAAAAAATAATAAAAAAAAATTCAAAAAAAAATTCAAAAAAAAAATTCAAAAAAAATGGGGGGAGGGGGCCAAAAAGTTGGATGGGAGGGGATGCCCTTCGAGTTTGGGGATAGGGGACCTATGGGGGGTTGATGTCTCCTGGTTAGGGTCATTGGTGCTTATGATCCTTGATGGTTCGTACTCACATACACCTTACTACTTGATTTGCAAGGATTTCTAAGGTTTGTTCTGAATTTCATTATTAAAATTATTTTCTTGCTATCTACATCTCTCTTAGTATCAACTTTACAGTGTACTATAACGTTAAGATCTATTTTAAATTGACAACACTATTCAAACGCCACTTTTGTATTATACAGAGCACATTGAAGAAGTAAAGCTATCCATTATTAAAATTCTTTGCTTCCCATCTACATCTCTCTTAGCATCAACTTTTTAGTATACTATAACGTTAGACTCTATTTTAAACTAACAACACTGTTCAAACGCCATTGAGGTTACCTGAACTGCTAATCGCTTCAACCCTTTTCTCCATCCTCATACGATCCAATTCGCAAATGTTATCTAGCTCTGTTTTTTTCCTTATTATTCAAATATGATGCTTCGTACAATCCAATTCACGAATCGCTTATCCCTTTTTGCAAATGACGATCCAACAGTTCTGACTGTAGCATCTATGAAAACGTGGAGTTAAAGCAAACTTGTGTAAAAAGCGACAATTCACGAGCCAGTAGGTGCTCTCCGCTCGTACTGCTCGCTTTTTGCAATGTACACGTGAAACTGAAGTGCCTCAGGCCTAGGTTTCAAACCTTATACACTATCACGATGAATGAAGTTGCTAGACACTCACTTTGTTTGGAAAGGTACCAAGGGAACATGAGGCAAGCAAATAGCATGTAGTTTCAAAACGTGTTTAATAACGTGTAGAGGTCCCATAGAATAACATAGGAAGGAATATAGTGTCCCCAAATGGCATTGGAAGGAACATAGTCCTATAGAAGAGCATGGGAAGGAACATAAACCCTAAGAATAGCATAGGAAGGAACATAAACCCTTAGAATAGCATAGGAAGGAAAATAAACCCTTAGAATAGCATAGGAAGGAACATAGTGTCCCCAAATAGCATTGGAAGGAACATAGTGTCCCCAAATAGCATTTGAAGGAACATACTGCCCCCAAATAGCATGGGAAGGAACATAAATCTTTAGAATAGCATAGGAAGGAACATGAATTCTTAGAATAGCATAGGGAGGAACATAAACCCTTAGAATAGCATAGGATGGAACATAAACCCTGAGAATAGCATGGGAAGGAACATTAACCCTTAGAATAGCATAAGAAGGAACATGTTGTCCCCAAATAGCATTGGAAGGAACATAGTCCTATAGAATAGCATAGGAAGGAACATAAACCCTTAGAATAGCATAGGAAGGAACATAAACCCTTAGAATAGCATAGGAAGGAACTTAGTGTCCCCAAATAGTATTGGAAGGAACATAGTGCCCCCAAATAGCATGGGAAGGAACATAAACCCTTAGAATAGCATAGGAAGGAACATAAACCCTTAGAATAGCATAGGAAGGAACATAAACCATTAGAATAGCATAGGAAGGAACATAAACCAAGCAAATCCATAAGTACATGCTCTGGAAAGGTGCCAAGGAACGTAATCCACCCAAATAGCACAGGAAGGAACATAATCTACCCAAAATGGTACTTAGTCCTCTACTCTAGTTACCCTCTAGATTTTTGGTCACTTTAAAGGGGCACTAGAACTTTTAATTTCCATTCGAATGAGCCCTCTCACGATATTCAAGGACCACTGGATCGATACGATCACCCCTGGAAAAAAAGGAAAAAAAACGTATCCGTGATCTTTCTTCTAGCGAAAAATAGAAAATTCCACATTTTTGCAGATAGGAGCTGATACGCTGAATTTGATGGTGTAATTTTCATTAAGATTCTATCACTTTTAGGGGTGTTTCCCACGAACTGTTTGATATTTAACTAAAAATATTATTATTTTGGACTATATTTTTTTAATAAAGTAAATTTGTTTTTCCTGTGTCTAGTTCAGAAGCACGAATTGACTAGCCAAAAAAATTTAATGAATGTCGATATTACCGTGAATATTCGCAAATTGGCGAATGTTGACATTCACGGTGAATGTCCGAAATACCTTTTATCTCCTTGGATTTAGTCAGCGTTGCCACTTAACATTTTCAATTTCATGCAAGGTTTGATGTTGACAGATTAGGTTAGAATAGATTAGGTCTGGTTAGGTTAGCTTAGCTTAGGTTTTTAACCCATTTCTGATATTTAAAACCAAATTTAACCTAAATTAATCTAACCTAAACTAACTTAATCTAACCTAACTTTAAATTTTACCATCATAACTTGCATAAGACTGAAAAAGCTGATTCGCAGAGCTAATTGAATCCACGTAGAGGAAACGGAATTTCGAACATTTACCGGTGAATGTCGACATTAACCAGATTCCGGACATTCACGGCAACATCAATACAACTAAGTCTAGAAAAATGACTAAGAAGGTTTTTTGTAAGAATCAAGGTATGGGGGAATTTCATTTCCGCGGGGTCTGGGCCAATGGAAGGAAATTCGGCTGACGCCATTTTTATATCTAAAATTCACACTTCACCGAGTGAAGCTCGTCCCCTTGGTACTTCTGCGAGTACCAAGTTCTAAACATTTTCCATATCCTGTACAACAGGAAACTACACTTAAAGAATGACTCGTGCTACCAATCCTGGAAACTCTTAAAAATGAACTGACAACATGTGCGTCAAAATATTTGAATTTTTTATGGTGATGGCAAATGTGTAAGATTCATTTATTTAAAATTACCCATTAAAAATTACATCCCCAATAAATTCTGTCTAATTTTAGGAAAGCGAGGCAGGAACTTAATGTAAATTTTATAAAGGTTAAACTTCCTATCTATAATAACACGAAATTTAGTATTTCTTCGAAAAGAATGGTCAAGGCGGGTTTATTTGTTTGTTGTTTTTTCTCCGGGGTATTTCTATTAAATCAGTGGTATTAGAATATCGAAGAGGGGTCATTCAAACGGAAACGAATTTCCTTGTGCCATTTTTAAGTAGAAAAAGATTTCCTGCCGTAGCTAAGTGGTTTTTATTGCCCTTTTTGTGGTGTAGAATAACAATTTTGGCCTGAACAAGTCCGAAATGTTAAAAATTGAAAATTATGAGATAGCTAATTGATTCGTAATGAACGAAAATTTGTGTATTCAGCTTTCTAGTCTCAGAAGCCATAATGCGACATGGTGGTGCTTTTCCACAGGTGCTTTTCCGACGTGGTGGTTATCCACTGTATCATCCACAGTATATTTTGAGCATCAGCTATTAAGGAGAGAGTCAGTGGATCTATTTATGGGTGGGGGGAGGGGCAAAATTCACGAATTTTGAATCTACTCATCAAAATCTGTTGGCACATAAAACGTGGCGTAGTTCTAGAAAAAAGCGGTTAAACATCCCCATGAAAAGGTGTAATCTTGATGAATATTATGTTATGAAATTCAACATGTGCGAGGACCTAAAGCAACTATCTACAAAAACACAAAATTGTCTAATTTCTCAGAGAAGGATGACCCCACATACTTGTTCGTTTTTGTTTTTTTCTGGGGTGACCATTTAGAATCAGTAGTAGTAAATTATCGAAACAGAGCTCATTCGAACGAAACAAAAGATATAGTGCTCTTTTTAATTAATAACACAGACCGAGTCACAGCGAAGTACCGAAGCACAGCGAGAACATGTGAAAGGGTATTTCCATAGCCTAACGTAATTCATTATAAATATTTCATCTTTGCAATGCACGAAATGGAGAGATATGTCAGGCTTGCTTTTGTTTTGGTTATCTAGAATTTTCTTGGCAAGAGAAAATCTCGAGATTACGAGTGTGTTGTCTTTGAAATGATTACCATTTCAAAAGATTGATGGTAATATTACCTCGAGGTTTTCGGGAAAACTTAGTTTTCCAGAAACTGACATGAAGGTTGAGCGGTCTTCCGGACCGGTTTTTTGGAAAATTTGGGTGCAATAAATAAATTAGTTCGTGGTAACGAACTGCTGGTAAGGAGCGACCCGGCTCAATAGTAATTGAAACTCTAAAAAACTGAATTTTTATACCAATAGATGCATCAAAAGGATCATATTTTTCTGCTGATTTCAAATATATAAGTTTCATCGAGTTTAGTTTCACCTATCAAAAGTTACACGTCTGAAAATATTTGCCTTATTTTCGAAAAAAGGGGAAAACACCCCCTAAAAGTCATAGAACCCTAATGAAAATCACACCAACAAATTCAGCGTATCAGAGACCCCTACAGTAGAGATTTCAAGCTCCTATCTGCAAAAATGTGGAATTTTTTATTTTTTGCCAAAAGAAAGATCACGGAAGTGTCTTTATTTTTATTTTATTTTTCCCAGGGATGATCGTATCGACCCAGTGGTCCTAGAATAAAGCGGGAGGGCTCATTCAAACGGAAATTATAAAATCTAGTACCCTTTTTAAATGATCAAAAAAATGACGGGCAACTAGGCCCCCTCCCAAAGTAATTTTTTCCCCAAAGTCACTCAATCAAAATTTTGACATAGCCATTTTGTTCAGCATGGTTGGAAAATATAATAAATATGTCTTTGAGGATTATTAGTCCCCCAAAGTCCCAGGGGGAAGGACTGCAAGTTATGAACTTTGCCCAATGTTTACATATGGTTATTGGGAAGTATACAGACGTTTTCAGGGGGGATTTTTTCTGGTAGTGGGGGGGGGGGGGCGTGGGTTACGTGAGAGAGATTTCCATGGGGGAAGGGACATTGCTATGAAGGGGGCGCTGGATTTCCCAGGATTATTTTAAAAAAATCAGAAATTAACGTGTAATGATGGGTTCGCCCCCTAGTCAATAGCTCATTCTTTACGCTGAAGTTTTTTTTAGTACTTTCATAATAGCTATTTATTCTAATTAATTAAAAAAAAACTTTTCGAAAAATAAGTTTTTCAAAGAAAAGTAAAGGCCATTTTAAACTTAAGCTCAGCAAATACAAATACCTGTTAAAATTCAAACTCAAAACGACCAGAAATTACTATTAAAGTAAAAATGAAACTCAAAACGAACACAAATTAAATGAACAATCATTAAAAAAAAACTACAACAAGTAATAACATAAATATATAAATCGATCTTAAAGCGAGAAATGCTTAGATTAAATATGAAAATCAAGCTTAAAACTAAAAAAAATATTTTGCTATTGAAGTATAAATGAAACTTAAAACGAACATAAATTAAATAAACAATCAATGCGAACAAACATGCAATATATATTAATGTAAATTAATAAATAAATCTTAAAACGAGTGAAACTTAAATTGAATATGCAAATAAAGTTTGAATCGAATAAAAATAACTACAAACAAGAGTTGGGTATCGTCTCACTGCAGAAGCCTAAAACCTACTGCGTCATTGGCGCTTTACTGAAAACAATTCTTTGAAGTATTTTCACTTTTGTAACTTTAAGAAATCAAAAATTAATTAAGATTTTAGGGAATAAATGTCAGCATATGTATATTAAATTGACAATGCACATTTTTTTTCAGTAAACTCATTTGAATTTTTTTTTTCAGTAAAGTACAAATTATATTCTGGCTTTTAGAAAGCAAAGGGGTTTTGAACCCTACTCACATTAATTTATGCTCGTTTTGAGTTTGACTCTAATATTTATTTTAATTTTTGTTCGTTTTGGGTTTCATTTATTTATTGATACTGATTTGGGGTAGTTGTATGCTTGGTAGATTATATGACTGTCCGGACGCCAGGTGTTGAAAATGTGAACCATACCACGACGGAATGAGGCTGCTACGAGAATTAGCCTACCCTCCAACCCCTAAATTGACCATGCGGATTCAAAAATACCAATGGCACTTGCTTGCGAGTGGTGGAACACTGTGAAACTTGACATTTTATTATATTTTGGTGTTTCATGCAAGAAAATGCATGTTCCACAAAGTTTTAGGTGTAGTTTTCCGCTCAAATAGAAATGCCTAGAAGCCATAGAATGTTTTCATAACTAACTAACACGATTAGTTACAAAAAATGGCAGAGTTAAAAAAAATGCAAAACTATATGAGTCTTGAACAGTCTTGGAAAGTACAAACAAAATCAAATTGAATATTAGATATATAATGATATTAATTGTTGAAAGATCCATCAGTTCAAGATTTTTTTTTCACTGTAATTTTTATTTTCATTTTCAATAATGTAAGAACTGGAAAATAATAAATTTGTAATATACGAGTAATTCGTTTTCAGTGAAGCACCAATGACGCAGAAGGCTTTAGGTTTTTATGGTTAAAGAAGGGGGCAGTATCTAAATTTTGCTTGTAGTGAAACTATAATTGTCTTGACCAATCCTGAAAAGAACTAATAGATTAAACTGAATATTTGATGCGTAATGATACTGATTTCTAAAAGCTTATCAGTTCAAAATTTTACAGTAATTTTAATATTTATTTTCAATATTAAGCAAAAAAGATAAAATTTGTAATATAATTCGTTTTCAGTAAAGCGCCAATGACGCAGTAGGTTTTAGGCTTCTGCAGTGATACGATACCCAAACTCTTGTTTGTAGTTATTTTTATTCAATTCAAACTTGATTTGCGTATTCAATTTATGTTTTACTCGTTTTAAGATTTATTTATTCGTTTGCATTAATATATATTGTATGTTTGTTTACATTGATTGTTTATTTAATTTTTGTTCGTTTTTAAGTTTCATTTTTACTTTAATAGCAAAATATTTGTTTTAATTATAATCTTGATTTTCATATTCAATCGAAGCATTAATCGCTTTAAGATCTATTTATTCATTTATTTTATTACTTGTTGTATATTTTTTTTTGCTATGATTGTTTATTTAATTTTTGTTCGTTTTTGGTTTCATGTATTCTTTAATAGTAGTTTCTGGTCGATTTGAGCTTGAATTTTAACATGTATTTTTATATACTGAGCTTAAGTTTAAAATGGCCTTTACTTTTCTTTGAAAAACCTATTTGTAGGAAAGTTTTTTTTTAATTAATTTTTTTTCGTTTTTGATTCCAAAAATTTTCAAGTTTTTTTGGCATGGGGGGGGGGGGTGCTTACTGTCCGATTAATCTTGACTTTAAAAAACGGATCTAGAACTTTCAATTTAAATCGAATGAGGCTTTTTTCAAAGTCTATGCGATTACTTCTTTGATAAAAACCTTATATGTGAACAATAGATAGCTTGCATAACTTGTGGACAGCGATTGACAACAATGAATGGATTGAAAAAATAGCTCCAATAAGGGGGTTTAGACCATTTCACTTGCTGACACAAAAGGATCACGACTATTTGGAATTGACCCTAATAGGAATTTGTGTGCCAAAGCAATTTTGCATCTATCACAGAGTATGTATTTTAACCTTATAATTGGATAATTGTAATAGATTTCCTATGTGTTCTTCCCATACAAAACCCATTCCCATAAGCTATAAACCCCCTTAATAAGTTGTGCCCCAGGGCATAACTTACAACGCCTACCCCTGGGCCCTGGTGGGCTGTGTCGACACCGGAGTTTTTTGTTATCAGAACTTTGAACTATTTTAACAAAATGTCTGTCCCAAAATTTTATCTGATGCATTTAGGGCGTGGAGGAGGGAGAGGGGCAAGTTGCCCTTCAATCTCTTTTGACTCTTAAAAAGTGAACAAGAACTTTCAATTTTCCATCAAATGATTCCTCTCTAAAGTTTATACGAGCATCCCTTCCATAAGAAATAACATGAAGGATTTGGAGAATCCTTAAATTACAACCCTTGCCCTGAGGGCTTTGGGGGAGTTGTAATCCTCAAAGACCTAATTTCCAGAACTTAAAACTACGTTGAAGAAAATGGCTGTCTTAAAATTTTGATTGGATGTGTTTGGGGAGAAGGTGGGCGTGAGAGGAGGGTTAGTTGCCCTCAAATCACTTTCGACTACTACAAAGGGCACTAGCCCTCGGAATTTCCAATCGAATGAGCCTTTTTTTGAAGTTTCTATGTCAACGCCTCCTATACAAATCTTATATGCCCCCAGGGCATAACTTAAAACCCTTGCCCTGTGGGTTGTGGGGGATTGTCCTCCTCAAAAACGTGTTTTCTATCTGGAAATCAACTACGCTGAACAAAATGGCTATCTAAAAAAAACAGCTTGCATAACTTGTGGACAGCGATTGACAACAATGAATGGATTGAAAAAATAGCTTCAATAAGGGGGTTTAGACCATTTCACTTGCTGACACAAAAGGATCACGACTGTTTGGAATTGACCCTAATAGGAATTAGTGTGCCAAAGCAATTTTGCATTTATCACAGAGTATGTATTTTAACCTTATAATTGGATAATTGTAATAGATTTTCTATGTGTTCTTCCCATACAAAACCCATTCCCATAAGCTATAAACCCCCCTTAATAAGTTGTGCCCCAGGGCATAACTTACAACGCCTACCCCTGGGCCCTGGTGGGCTGTGTCGACACCGGAGTTTTTTGTTATCAGAACTTTGAACTATTTTAGCAAAATGTCTATCTCAAAATTTTTATCTGATGCATTTAGGGCGTGGAGGAGGGAGAGGGGCTAGTTGCCCTTCAATCTCTTTTGACTCTTAAAAAGTGAACAAGAACTTTCAATTTTATATCAAATGAGCCCTCTCTAAAGTTTATACGAGCATCCCTTCCATAAGAAATAACATGAAGGATTCGGAGAATCCTTAAATTACAACCCTAGCCCTGAGGGCTTTGGGGGAGTTGTAATCCTCAAAGACCTAATTTCAAGAACTTAAAACTACGTTGAAGAAAATGGCTGTCTTAAAATTTTGATTGGATGTGTTTGGGGAGAAGGTGGGCGTGAGAGGGGGGTTAGTTGCCCTCAAATCACTTTCGACTATTATAAAGGGCACTAGACCTCGCAATTTCCAAACTAATTAGCCTTTTTTTGTAGTGTTTAAGACACCGCCTTCTATAAAAATCTTATATGCCCACAGGGCATAACTTAGCACCCTTATCCTGTTGGTTGTGGGGGAGTGACCTCCTCAAAAACATATTTTCTATCTGGAAATCAACTACGCTGAACAAAATGGCTATCTCAAAATTTTGATTGGATGTGTTTGGGGGAATGATGGCCTGGGGGGGGGCTAGTTGCCCTCCAATCACTTTTGACTATTAAAAAGGGCACTATCCCTTTGAATTTGCAATCGAATGAGCCTTTTTTGAAGTTTCTACGACAACGCCTTCTATAAAAACCTTATATGCCCCCAGGGCATATCTTAAAACCCGTGCCCTGAGTGTTCAGGGGGAGTGTCCTCCTCAAAAACATATTTTCTATTTGGAAATCAACTCCGCTGAACAAAATGGCTATTTCCAACTTTTGATTGAATGTGTGTGGAGGACTGATGGGCGTGGGGGGGGGCTAGGTGCCTTCCAATCACTTTGGACTATTAAAAAGGGCACTAGCCCTTTAATTTCTAATCGAATGAGCATTTTTTGAAGTTTCTACGACAACGCATTCTATAAAAACCTTATATGCCCCCAGGGCATAACTTAAAACCCTTGCCCTGAGGGTTTTGGGGGAGTGCCCTCCTCAAAAATATATTTTCTATCTGGAAATCAACTACGCTTAACAAAATGGCTATCTGAAAATTTTGATTGGATGGGTTTGGGGAAATGATGGGTGTGAGGGGTGGGGGGGCTAGTTGCCCTCCAATCACTTTCGACTATTAAAAAGGCCACTAGCTTTTTGAATTTCCAATCGAATGAGCCTTTTTTGAAGTTTCTACGACAACGCCTTCTATAAAAACCTTATATGCCCCCAGGTTATAACTTAAACCCCTTGCCCTGAGGGTTGTGGGGAGTGTCCTCCTCAAAAACATATTTTCTATCTGGAAATAAAATACGCTGAACAAAATGTCTATCTCAAAATTTTCATTTAATGTGTTTGGGGAAATGATGGGCATGGGGGGAGGGAGCTAGTTACACTCCAATCACTTTCGATTATTAAAAAGGGCACTAGCCCTTTAATTTCCAATCGATTGAGCCTGTTTTGAAGTTTCTACGACAACACCTTCTATAAAAACCTTATATGCCCCAGGGTATAACTTAAATTCCTTGCCCCGAGGGTTGTGGGGGAGTGTCCTCCTCAAAAATATATTTTCTATGTGGAAATCAACTACGCTGAACAAAATGGCTATCTCAAAATTTTGATTGGATGTGTTTGGGGGATTGGTGGGCGTGGGGGGGCTAGTTGCCCTCCAATACTTTTCGACTATTAAAAAGGGCACTAGAACTCTCGATTTCCAATCGGATGATCCCCCTTTGAAGTTTCTACGACGACCCCTTCCATATGAAGTGCCTCTGGAAAAAAAAATAAAATAATAAAACATTGGAGCCGTATGGCCTTTACTAAAGGCAACGCTACAGCGTTGCCTCTGATTAACGGCCTTTGTGATTAATGTGTTATTCTTAAAGAATTGAAACAAAATTTGAACTTTAGCGTAAAGAGTTAGGTATTGACTAGGGGGCGAACCCCCTAATATAATTAATAAAAATATGCGAATATAGAAGTTCGTTACGTAAGTTAATTCGTAAGGTACGTATATTTATTACTATTAAAAACGTTCGTAAATAAAATTAAACAACTGTCGAGAAATCCATTTAACCAAAAAAAAGTAAAATTAATATGTAAATTTCGTTATATTTATTCATGTACGGTGAACCAAAATCAAATCCTGCGTTAACTCAAAAACGTTCAGAAATTAAATGAAAAAAACATGTTTTTTTAACTGAAAGTAAGGAGCGACATTAAAACTTAAAACGAACATAAATTATTCCGTATATGAAAGGGGCTGTCCCCTCCTTAATGCCTCGCTCTTTACGCTAAATTTTTACTATTTCCCAAAACTCTAATTTTTAAAACAATAAAAAACTTTAGCGTAAAGAGCGAGGCATTGAGGAGGGGACAGCCACTTTCATATACGGAATAATTTTTGTTCGTTTTAAGTTTTAATGTCGCTCCTTACTTTCATTTAAAAAAAATATGTTTTTTTTATTTAATTGCTGAACAAGACGAGTGCTTTCATCATAATTAAAAAAAAAGAAAGTAAGAATGTTAAAGAAAATAAGAATGACATTGCCTAGAAGATCTGCGTAATCGTAAAAGCTACAAGCGCACCATAATGAATGTTATTTGAAATTATATATTGACATTTCTATATTTCTATTGACATTTCTATATTTCTATTTGAACTTAATATTTCTATTACAATGGTTCGTGTATTTCATTGTATTTCGTTTATTTGCATTACACAGAACGTAAAATATGCTTTGATGTTACACATTTAATCTTAAAAACTGAAAATTTTAAATTGCAAAAAATTATAACCTCTGTAGAAAAAGGAAGCTCAGATTCAAATCCAGCATGTTAAATTTAGATAAAAACAAATCTAAGTATTATAACTCGTTTTATTCTCCCGTTTTTTCTTTTTTTTACAGCCAAGATATGACAAAAATCCCCGTGAATTGAAAAATAACATTTATAGTTTATTTTAGTTTTGATGTTCTATTCTATATTTATATAGGTGTTTTATGCACTTTTATTTTATTTTATATAGTTTATTTAATGTCATTTTGATTATTCTCTAATAAAAAAAATTGCACGCTTTCGTTCTTTCTCAGAAATAACCAAATGGTTTTACATGTTTGCAGTGGCGCCGGAGGTGGGGGGAACAGAAGGGCATGTACTCTTTATATTATTGTTTCCCCCTATATTGTAAAATATGACTGTATTTGGTGTTTTCATTGGAAAACTGAAAAAGTGACTAATTTGCCCCCCACCCCGCAAAATGTTGAAAAATACCCCCTCCCCCCCTAAATGCTTATAAATTGATGCCACTGCTTGTTTGAAGGTTAGTTATTTCAACAAATGCAGTAGGATATTGCACGTACACACAAAGGTGCAAGTACCCCTAGGGTTGATCTAAACACCCTCCCCCCTCGCCCCAGTGAAATTTCGAGAACGCTGTAAAGAATAACTGTAAGTTACTTTAGAAATATTGTATGTATAAGGGGGTACCAAAACTAAATTAGAAAATTTCAGATTACAGGAATGGTTCATAAATAGGTTATGTTTTTATAATCTTAAATACGACGTTGGTCACTTGTAATGGCTGACAATCATTTTTCTGTAGTTTTTTTTTTAATTTTGCAGCCGAAATAATTAAAATCTATTGAAGTTTTACAAATTTATGTGTGTTTTATTATCAGACAAATTTAAAATCAATTGTGTAGGCAGTTATTTATAAATCAACCCCGCATTAAAGTTAACATCAAAATTTGAATAAAAATAATATGATTAAATAAAAATTACACATCAATGGAAAATATTTGGTTCAAAGAAGTCAAAGTCTATCTTGAATAGAAGCCGAAGGCACAACGCCAGTTCCTTGTTGGATTAGAAACTTCCAATCTTCGAATCTAGGTCTAAATGTTTCAATTTGTAAGAGATCCTTGGACTAATTGGGGTGTCCTGAATGAGTATCCGACTTAGGGAGATACAATGGCTCATGAAAAATTTATTAGCTTAGAAGAGTTCGAATTGGTTTCTTTCAAGGATATTACGCCACAATTGGGATCAAGTCGTTTACCAGTGGCGTGAACAGATGGTGTTTATAAGCTATTCATTTTTGACAGGGATATATGCTGACTGTATTCAAGTCAATTTAGATGGAATAAAAGGGGATATAATACTCTCCTCAGTGTAGAGATAGGGGAAAAGGTAATCCATAAAAAAGAGAAAAATATAATTTGTTTGACTGTATTATATGCATTGTTGTGCATGCAGGGCCGGATATAAAGCTTTGACGCTTCTAGGTCCAAGAGTTTTTGGCGCTCCGTTTTTGCGAGATTTCCGGGGAAGTCCCCCAAAAATTTGGAGATAGTGGAAGGAAGTACTAAAGAGAACCCAACTGATGAGCCAAAAGTAATGAAAGAGAGAGGTGATACCGAACTCTCAGCTGCCATTCTTGGGAGACAGATGACAGTTTATAAGGGGGGCCACGCAACTCCTGTGTTGTTCTAAAATCACTTTTCTGTGTATAGGCAGCGTGGTGGCCGAGTGCACCTGGCATTTTGACGATAAATCACATCAGTCCATTTTCTGTTAAGAAAAAAACACTTAGTAATAATTTATTGCAGCCTCTGGCATTGTGCGCCCCTAGGCCCGGGCCTAGTGGGCCTGAGTGTATGTATATTGCAAGTACGTGTAGAATGATGCTTCTAATTGAGGCAAATTCACTTTGGTGAAATGCTTTAATCGTCAATAATACGCCTATTTGCCTTTGCCTCGACGTTTAAAGTGCGCTCAATGGTTGCAATGTCTTACTTTATATTATTATTTATCACTTTATTAAACAAAATATCATCTGATTTATCAATATGGACTTAGCGAGGAGAGCTGGAGGAGAGTTCAATGCTACTGTAAAAATTTGTTTCCCCAACTATACATTGTCCAAAGAAAATGTAAAACTAAGTTAATTGATAATAGCTGTATATGCCGCTTCAAAATGAGCTTAAATGGACTGTTGCTATTTAGCAAACGCTTGCACGTATCGGTATCAAAATTCTGTTTTTTAGAGTTTCGGTTACTATTGAGCCGGGTCGCTCCTTACTTACAGTTCGTTACCACGAACTGTTTGATTCTTGCCCTTAGTTAATTAAAGTGAGAAAGGACTTCGTTTAAAGTAGTTGATGTTTAGAGGTGTTGGAGAATAAAAACAAGGTTATAAAAACAAGGTCTCCTCTCCGGCTCTTCGTAGCTGTTAGGTCTAAATAAAATAATTCAATAGTCTATATAAAAATTACTAGCTAATCAACAAACGTTACAAGTGAAAAATTAAAAATTAAAAAGAGGTTAAACTTCTTTTTTATTTATCGACGAACTAGGTTTGGTATAGTTACCCGCAAAGCTAATTAACCAGAAGTCGGGGGAACTGTTTTGGGTTTTCGTTTATCCTTGACAGATGGGGTTTCTAACAAGTTTATGACGAGAGCGTTTCTCAGCTTCACTCACTCAACTAATAAGATATAAATAAGAACTCATCTTATTGGCGTATTAACTGGCGTATTGATGTAGCAAAAAGGTGGATTTGAAGGTAATTGTTGACAAAATCAACATTTAAGACTGTTCAGGGTGGGACATAAGGCAGGTTCCAATGGTTAGGAGTGCCACTCACTCGGGATCCTCAGAAGATGAGCATTAGTTAGATAAATCGTTGATTTTTTTTTTTCGCCTGTTTAATTCAGGGCTTGGCGTCTGTTAAATAATTGAGATTTTTCTGAAACCGCTTTTTCTTTTTATGAGTTTTTTTTTTGTGTAATTTTTATTTGTGTTCCCCTACGTTACAGGCTAGGTCATATCCCGGTGGGGAGGTGTTACGGAGTTTGACCCCACCCCCCGCCGAAACGTTTGTCCGACTTGTAAAAACTTAACAAAAATGAATATAAACAAATCTTGATGCATTTTTTAAAGTTTTTTTTTTTGTAAAATCCCTCCGAAAAAATAACCCCCCCAGGATAAAAATCCCGGAAACGGCCCTGATTACAGGTCCTTGAGCTGTATGTGGGGCTGGTAGTTAAAACACTGTAGGTGTTTAAATAAAAAAAAGGTGAAACGTATCTAGTGTCATTATTTAAATATGTATATATTATACTATGATGTTAATGAAATTGAAGTTTTGGTTAAATTTCTTATTGAATTCAAAAATTAGTTTAAGCCAAAGGGTGATGTGGCGTAGGTAACGTTAAAAGTATTGCTTGTAACCCATGTTTAAGGCTGAATACCCATAGCTAAGGCGAACTTCAACGTCATTTTCATTATGTAGCTAGAATTTAATTTGTGTCCCTCCACTATCTGAGGTCCTTGGAGTTTACAAAATATCTCATAATGCCGCACCAAAAGACGGACAACCTCTGAAAATTTTCACTGTACTAATCAGCTTTTCGAAGTAGATTTTTGCTCTACAAGGTTGTCAGAACGTTCAGAATTATAGTCCTACTACCACTACTACTACTAACGATTCATTCCGAACCAAGCCGTTAGAGGCCACCACAGCTTCGTCTTTATATATATAATTTTCAGTCTCTTATCTCCAACTTCGCAATCGCCATATTTCAAAAAATTATTCACAATACTAACAACGCCTGTGGTCTTTATTTTTCAGTCTTTTTATTGCTGTTCATAAATGCTACTTGAAAAATAAAACTTTCTTCATTTCTTAATTAGCGAAAAAAAATTCATTCTGTTCTATATAATTTCCTATGGCGTTAATGGCGGCACACCAAAAATGTTCTGCCCATATCTTTTACCAGAACAGGTCCAGACTGACTACTTTGTCTCAATTTCTTAACACGCTAGTAAAATATCTTACTCTAATGCCGTCTGGTTAGATCCTCGGTATTTTTTTCCATGTACTCCATTTCATATTTCCTTAGTTCACACGCTAATGCCTTCTACATCCCTTACTTTCCTTTCACTCTCGTAAGGTCTATCACTCAGAAACTCTTTGTACAAACCCCTTCTCTCTTTTACCAAGTTTAAAGCATTTTTTATAAACATTATTTCTGCTTATCTAATTTTACTCTCCAAGAAGTCTTCTACTACTTCGCAAATTTTTTTTCCAAAATTATTCCATCCTTTTCTGCATTGTCAAATTCCCTTCAGGTTCAGGTTTGGTTCAGGTTCATTTATTTTTCAATCATATATACATAACATACTAAGTATACTAATATCTGGCTGAGAGACAAGCTCGTTTTGCACAGATAAAACAACTAAAGTAAAAAATAACGAAATATATTGATGATTAATTAAGAAAAAAAGAAGGGAAAAGGAAAAAAAGAAAGAAAAAAAAAGAAAAAGGGAAAAAAAGACATAACCACACCATAGCAATACATCCGACCCGACGATAAATGAACAAGCAAACAAAAAATTCAATTTTTCCAACCAGCAATGAGACAACAAGAGGAAAATGAAGACCCGAGAAAAAGACCCAAAGACAAAACAAAACATCAAATTAATAATAATAATAAATATAAAAGTATAATAACTAATAACTACCCAAAAAGAAGGACTTAAACTTATTTCTTGTAATTCCTAACGACAATTCAAAATCAAAAGCAGACTCGTATTGGTTCCATGCAGCAACCACACTATTTCTCAGAGAAAAACGGAACCTCTCTGAAATTATCAATGGCAGGCTTAGTTTGCGTGTATTGCGAATTAATTGTGAAGACAACACAGAAATTGAGAACAAAACAAAAGAAAAGAAATAGTTAGGCAGTTTCACGAGATTGTGCTTAACTTTGAATAATAACGAATGAAAAGTAACTGCCAGTTCAACAGGAAGAATATTCAGTAAAGAATATAAACTCTTTATACTTGTTTGGAAGAGACAAGAAACGCCTTAACTTGTTTGGAAGAGACGCTGGGGAAGGAAGAAGGTCTTTTAGAATACGAAGCGCCTTATTTTGTTGTCTTTGGAGTGGAATAAAATGGGATCTGAATGAATGTAAGTAAACATGTAGATATAAATTTAGTTAAGAATGAAGAAGAGCAAAATAAACGGAACGTACAGCTTCTAGAAGCAAAATGAATTTCATACGGTGCATAATACCTACGTTCATTCCAAGCTTCAATCTTAGACTATTAATATGTGGCTTCCAACTTAAATTTGAATCAACCAGTATACCTAGGTAATAAAAGATATCAACACGCGATATCTCTCTACTTGACACAGAAGACTTAATCAGCTTAAGACCTGGAAGGGCTCGTGATATACGTGAATATACTAAAAATCTAGTTTGTGAAGTATTCAAAGCTAGCCTATCTGCCGTAAACCATGGTACTAGTCTATCAAACCCAAGAGTCAAATTATGTTTTACACGATCCTCATCAACTCCAGAAACAGTACAGGCTGTGTCATCAGCGAATAATGCGGTCAGGCCCAGGTCCGCAATTGAATTACTAATGCCGTTAACATAAATTAAAAACAACAAAGGGCTTAGAATTGAACCTTGAGGTACCCCAAAATTATTTGACTGATTTGAAGATAATTATTTAAAATCGCCCCTATCAATGCACCGAACTCTAAATATGACATGTCTCTCATATATGGCATTATCCACGCATTAGCTAGACCCCGTATGTCACAATTTGACAATTTCTCATTACAACTATATGGCATGTGATATCAAACGCTTTCAAAGTGTCCACAAATATAGTAGCTCGAATTTCTTCCTTACCCAAGGTAGCATTTATAAGCTGGGTTACTGCCAAAATAGCATTTTATGTGGGATGGCTTTTGCGAAACCCGAATTGGGACTTGCTAAAAAAAAACATTCTCTTCAAGGAAATTAACAATTCTTATATACAAACAAGGTTCAATAATCTTCCCAAAACCAGATAGGATATATAAAGGCCTATAGTTAGACCGGTCACTCACATCTCCCCCTTCATATCCGAAACTGTTCTTGTCTATTTGATTTATTCCTTCCAAATGTATGGAAAATTTAGAGTTATATTTAATTTGTACTGTATCTAGCAGTTTGTCCTACTGGGCATATACCACTATTACTGATACCCTGCTGTTTTGGTTATAAAGTGCAACTAGGATTCTTTTATTGATATCTTTTTAACCTAAATTAGACTTAGAAGCTTCCTTTAACATTATGGGCCCTACTTCATACTTACCTACCCCATCCTACCTAGTTGTATAGATAAGTTCTATGTCACCTAATTTCGTGTTTCCTAACCCTGGAACGCAAGTTTCTGAAACTCCTAACCAGTCAGGCTCAAAATGTCTGAATTCGTGTGTCAAAATGTTAGTATGATACTTGTCTTTCAACATCTTAAAAGTCCATATTTCAATTTTCATATTATTTACTACTGCTACTACAACTCATATTATTTAATCATTGAAATTCTTACTACTCGCACCTTAAGGAAAGTAATTGCTACCAACCAGTGTAGAATAGAGGCTCATAATTTCTTCAGAAGTATGCACAACAGTGCTTAAGCCTGCTTAGAACTAGACTCTAGTTGAATGAAGGTGTTTTCCAAGCCTTGGCCGAAACGTGGTTTTTAGCACTTGGCAATGCATTCCTATTAACAAAGGCTGATAGTTTGCACAAGAAATCTGCCTGCTTTTACCTCCTTCTTATGCCTGAAGACATTATACTACAATGGGAGGCAACACATAATAAATAAAATAACTGGGAAAAGGTTATTTTGATAGCAAAGTCCTGATGATTAGAAACTGTTTAGTAAAACCTTTCTGATGTTTTTTGAGTATCCTGTTGTAACTTTTATTGACTAAATTATAATTTTGACTTCAAAAAACGATTTGAAAAGTCTGGTGATAGTCCCTTTAATCACGAACATAGATTATGCTGAGGATTCAAGTATCCTAGATGAAAGTGTGAGCAAAATGAATGACCTTTTAGAGGTTTTGCGAGTTCAGGGTGCTAGAATAGGTTTGAAGATTAATGTTAAGAAGACTAAGTCGCTAAGGCTAGGAATAAGTGAAGATGAAAAGGTGACGTTGGATAACGAAACTTTGGTATTATTATTAGTAAAAACTGTGGGGGCAGTGAAGATGTTAAAAGTAGAATAGCCAAGGCTCAGTGTTTTTTCACAGCTAAAAAAAGTTGGGAAGAATAGGAAGATAAGTCTGCAAACCAAGATTAGAATATTAGAAGCTACAATGATGACAGTGGTCAAATATGAAGTATATGATTCTGAAGTACGGGCGTTCCGAAAAGCGGATGAAGATTTGCTAATTGTTTTTCAGAGAAATTGCCTACGGATTGTTCTGGGTACCCGATCATTCACCGTATTTAAAACAGTAGACTGTCCGAAAAGTATGGTTAAACCCCGCTTTCTAGGGCTATAATGAGAGAAAGGTTGAAATGGCTAGGGCTCGTTTTGCGGATGACAGATTGCCGAAGATTTTCCTTTTCGGCCAACCGTCTAGGACTAAACAGAAAGCAGGTCGTCCGCGGTTGGGGTAGGAGGATGTCATAAAGAAAGATTTAAAGGAAATGGGAACTTCCTGGGAGGGTGTAAAGAGGAAGGTTTGGAATAAATCGGGATGGAGGAGGAGAATACATAGCTGTGTTGGCCACAGGCGGCTTGGTGCTGCGGTGAGTTGTTAGTAGTAGTAGTTATTTTGTAAAAAAAAAAATAGATAAATGTAGTATTTTTCAGGCAGATTTGCTTTGGTGACATTCTCCTTCTTAACAAGATTGACCTGGTTTCTGATGAAGAGCTCTTAAAGGCCGAAGAAAAAATTAGGTATGTTCAATTGATTTTACATTATTTATATTCTAGCACTATAATTATTACATTTTTGTTTTATTTGTTGATTTTCCAGAACTGTTGGTCTCTGCCTACCTAAATGATGCTTCTGAATTTTTTCTTCTAAAATGACTTAATGTTTTTCACTGGTAGGTCTGCCCCAATCCATTTTGCAAAGTTCTTTTTCGCTCTTGTACAGCACAGTGAATTCGATATTTCGGCATTACAAATACTCTATAAATGTACTGGAATATGCTTTGATATATTTCATATTATTACTGAAAACACATTGGATACTCAAATTACAGGAACGTGTTTAAGTTGATGCTTAGAACTGGTCAAGAAGGCTGGTAGCCATCCTCAAAACGGGAACAAATTTTGAGCACAATTTATTACATTATTTTATGTGCAAAGCTATACACAGAGTTTGAGCGATAATAGGGATTTTCCCTCTTCGAAGATTGGACCAACCATAAAAAAAATATAAGAAAAAATCAGATAGTTAAAAAATTGGGTATTTCTGGACCCTTTTAAACGGTCGAAAAAATAAAGGGCTACACAAAGTAAAAAAAAAAAAAAAAAAAAAAAAAAAAAAAAAAAAAAAAAAAAAACAGAAATCTGTTTCCTTTTTTTGTGCATGGTTCATATGGTATCGGCTAAACTTAAAATGAAGCAAAAATATGAAAATGGGTAAAGCTTTGGTTTTACCTGTTTTATGAGAGTTCAAAGTTCACAACATTTTTTTTTATACAAATATCAACAAAAGTCAAAATATTTCGGATTCCCATAATTGCCTTTATCAACGGAAAATAGGGATGTGGTGTAAAAAGAAAAATACGAAAATAATTAATAAAATCAAAATAAATAAAAAATAAAAAATTAAATAATAAATAATGGTAAATAATTAATAAAATAAAATATATAACTAAAATAATTAATAATTATATAAAATAATTAATAAAAAATGATTAGTAAAAAACAAATAATTAAAATAATTAACAAAGAAAACCAGGGGATTTTTTAGCCAGTTGAAAAAATGAAGCGAAAAGACAAAAACCAAAATTTTGGGAAGGACCTCCGCCCAGCCGTATCCAATGCTCCAACACAGAAAAAAAGAACAAGAAAAAGCCCTTTGAAGTGAAACATAACAAAACACAAGACACATTGAAGCAAACAAATAAAGAAAAACAGGTGAACAAATGATAAACTATTCATAGATAAGATTGGGCAAGAATTCTGTCCCTAGCAATTAACTTTGCCTGTCTACTAACCTGATTTTTGCTAATATCGGTCAAAAGATCTTGGTTTATTACAAAGAAGAAGAATATCATTTGATTATCTTTGTGTTAAATTATCGTAAATTATTTTTATAGGAACATTCTCAGTATCTCTTTAGAGAGAGGTCTTGATTTATGTTTTTTTGTTTTTTTTTTGTTTTTTTTTCATTTGCTTCCCTAAAAGACTGCGGTAATCCATTTACTCTGGAAATTAAAATTACCTTTTCCAATAGAACTAAATTATTTGGATAATCAAAAGCGTGGTTGGCCACAGCAGAGTCAAATTCATCATTTTTACTTTTGGATTTTAGAGATGTATTTATTGAAAGCTAGAGTTCGTCGCGTAGCCTTTCTCCCAGCTGTTGACGGGTTCTGCCAATGTAAAACTTCCCACAAAAGCATGGAGCTCTGTAAAAAAGTAGAAAATAATTATTATCCTATATTAAATGATCTAAGATATAATAGAAAAAAAATGATGATAAAAATAACGTTCCAAGACAAGGAGTAGAACAAATTATAAGCACTTTCTCTACTATAAGTGCAGAACGGGCTACAATGTTTGCTTCTTTTTTGTAATATAAGCATTTTATGGGCTAAATTTATTTTAATCTGTCATTTTAGGCTGAAAGTAATAACAAATGATTAATGATAATTTGGTTCTGGGACAGATCTCAATTTTAAACAGGGCAACTTAGGGTGGCTTCCAGAGCCCAATTACTGTTTATTCACCTGTTGTTGCCATCGTCCTAATATGGCAGATAACAACACATTTAGCCCTAAAATGCTTACAATATTTAATAGGAGCTAACATTGTAGTCCAATCTTCATCTGTATATTAACAAACATTGCCTGTAATTTTTTGTTATCCAATGTCTTGGAACGAAAACAGTAAAAAATAATTAATTACCATTAATAATAAATGAGTTTTGGGATATATAACTTGTATATATAATATTATATAAAATAGTCTTTTTTTGTATCTTCATTAAAAAAAATGTAAGAAAATCCCTGCCCCTCCCCCCGCGCCTCGGCGTTTTGTTGTATAGAAGAATTATATAACCCCCGACCCTGAGCAAAAAAGCAACTCGGTCGATCAGATGAAACTATACTGTCAGCAACGATCTCCGAAAAGTAATGATTGTCAATTGTGTGGTTGAGTAGTGGGATAGATGAATATATAATTAGTATATCGTGTAGCAGGGGATAGAAAATGTTCTAGTCATTCAATTTTAAACGTGTGCAGACTCAGCAAAAGAAAGCAGTGAGGTTAATTGGTAAGTATGATACAGGAGTGTTAAGTACAGAGTCGATTTTCAGGAAACTTAGGGTTTTGAATGTTTCCTCAAATTAGAGATTTTCACATTGGTATTTTTGTGTTTGAGAGTTTGTATGGTTTTGCACCGGATGTTTTTAATATTTTTTTTTCGTTTTAATTCATTTTATCACGGATATACTACGAGAAAGGCTGAAGACCTTGTAAGTGCGCCAAAAATTACTATCTATTCGAGTCATGTGGCAAGGCGCCTGGATCCGGTGTCCTGGAAAACGTTTTAAGACCTAGCTTGGAAAACAAAATCTGTGCCAAAATTTAAAAAATAATTTAAGGATCATATCCTTCTAGCCAGTTGGCGACGGTGGGACTGGATTGCGAGAGAGGACAATTTAAGTTTTTTTTTCTGTTAATATTTTTTTTTTATTTATTGTTCTGTAATTATTATCAAGATTTCTATTTTTTTTTCTTTATTTGTGTTTATTTCAGTGAGGATTTTGTTAGTTATATAATTTAGTAATTGTGTACTGGTTGCATTTTTCGAGTATATTTGTGCTTTGTTTGTAACAGGTCGTTAAGCCGGTATGAATTAATATACTTAATAAAAGATGTTGTTGAATAAAAAAAAATAAAGAAATTGATAGTGATTTGTGGCAGTTTTACGCTTGGAAGACTATTTGACCTTATTTTTGCTCATTCTTGGTTTAATGAAGCTCTTTGTTTTTCTTTGAAAAGCCTGTTTTTTGGGAAACATTTTTTAATTAATTTCTTGGAAGATCAGCTTTTCAAAAAGCTTACCAATTGTGGAGCAAATAGCATTTGGTATGTACGATTTCACAAACTTTCAGGTTTTCGCCCTTCCTTATGACACAGGTAATAAGACCTTTCAAAAGAGCAGTTGGAATATATTGCTGAGAAATATAACCCTGAAATAATAGTGACAAGTACTTTATAAGAAGTGGGTTAGCGTGTAGGTGCTCAGCTTGCACCCCGTCGTATCCTGGGTTTCTCAGATGGTCAAGTTCCTCCGATGGTCAAGTTTTGACATATGGCCGAGGAGAGCATGTTTATAGGTAGCTTCAACCAGAGGAGGATCATCGGAGAAAAGCAAGGAAAAATGTCTTTCCCATGAAGGGATATGGATAGGGTTAGATTGCAAGGAGGACCTTGATGTTAGCTTTGAAATTCTCCTCCAAAGCTGCTGGGGATTATTTTTTATCTCACGTTTTGCCGATGAACTTGTCCATTTTTCCAACGGCGGAGAGCTTTTCGGAATTTACATTTGGTTGACTTAACAATAAAAAAATAACACCCGAGCGAGGACGATCACAGTCGGCCTAAATCCGAAACCAAAACTAATGATGGTGCTTGGTATCTTGCAATTCCTCATCTTATTTTCAACCATTTTTCTGTCCCTATTTTGACCCTTGGTACAGATACAGAATAAGTGACCTTAAGATCGTGCCTAACCTCAGCTAGAAAGCAATCAAGGTTCAGAGAGTTCCCTTTCAGTGAAGAAGACAGAAGGTGCAAAGGGATTTTAATTTTCATCAGCAAAGAATCAAGCGTGTACTGAAAGGACGATGTATCTATGTGATCCCTTGATACTTTTGTAAAGCAACGGGGTTTTGTTTTATTTTGTGAAGGGGATATGTAAATGTTGAACTGGAGGTGTAGATGGTAGCTTGATAGGATGTCATCTGAAACGGTAATAGTAGTAGATTGAAGTTCTGGATGATCAGACGGGACAAAATCGAAGTTTGACGTTGAACAGAATGATGAACATAAGAGGAAGGTTTAGATTTATGTAGGATAGACATGCCAAGCGGAAGTGACGACAGAAAAAATTGTATAAGCGACAGTTACAGTGTTGCCAACGCGGTACAATTGTACCGCTTTTGGTACAATTTAGAGATCCTGGTACAATGCGGTACATTTGAAATTTTTTTGGTACAATCCAAATTTTAACGTCGTTGACATCTCGTGAACGACTTTATTGGCGAAGTTGGTTTCGAAGATCTGTGCGAAATCATCAATAAGCAGAAATTCTCGATAGTAGTTGATGAAAGCACAGACTTCAGTAACAAAAAGAGCCTAGTTATAGTTGTTCGCCATCTTGATCTGAATGCTGTTGATCGAGAAGATGATTTTCCTGTAAGAGACTCCTTCTTGAAACTTATAGAAGTTCAGCAATGAGCAGCCAAAAGATATTTACCGGGCCATAACTAAATTACTTTTTCAAGAAATTGGAGTTCCAAAGGCAAACCTAACAGGATTTGCTGCAGGCAATGCCTTGGCTATGATGGGGGAGCAAGGTGGTGTGCTGGCGAAGATGTCGGAAGACTGCCCAAGTTTATTTGTACTTGGTTGTTCAAGCCATTCCATTCACCTATGTGTTAGTGCGGCCGGAAAATAATTGCCAAAAGAAATTGAAAATTTTTGTCAGGATGTATATGGCTATATTTGTTGCAGCCCAAAACGGGTCAGTGAGATTTTAGAATTGCAAAAGTCTATGGAATTGAAAGAACATCGGATTTTGAGACATATTACAGCTCGATGGTTGTCTAGACAAGCAGTTGTAGCTTGATATTTTGAGCAATGGGATTGCTTGACTTTTTTCTTCCGTGCGGAAAATCTTAAAAAGGCCAACAAGCCTGGGAAGGCCACTGCCATACTAAAAAATCTGCTGTAACCGGTTTTCAAGGCTTACTGTACCGCCCTGGCGTATATTTTGAAGTATATCGAAGACCTACACAAGCAATTTCAGGCAGAAGACATCCAGATTCATCTTGTCTATAATCGTTTTACAAGACAATAGCATCCCACTTTTTGTTTCCTAGTTATACCAAAGAAAGTGATTCCCGCCTCATAAGCCCACATGACACCAGCTACTTCGTTGATATCAATTCCTTGGATTGTGGGGGTCGAGTGGAAGTGATTTTTACCAAAGAAAAGGTATCTCTATCTGCTGCAGTTGAGTTTAAAAAAGAGTGTAGGAAATTTTTGATCTTGCTCTGTGATGAGATAAGAAAGCGTTTTTTCAACTCCAGAAATTCATCGGTAAGAAAATTCAATAGACTTCATCCACGCTATGCTATGGGAATAGAGTGTAATCAGCCAAACTCGGCACCGCTTCTGGCTCGGTTTCCAAATTTACTGAGTGAGAATGACCTGGAAGATATTGTCCAAGAGTGGATGAGATTACGCTTTTGCTCTGAGCTTGGTACTTCGATTGACTCATATTTAGCCGTGTTTTGGACTCGGGTTTACAAGTAAGAAGATGTCAATGAGCCAAAGCGTTTTCCTCTGCTCGGGCGTTTCACTTTAAGCCGACTTGTTCTCTCACACACTTCCGCGGCTACTGAGCGAACTTTCTCAGCTGTCAATCTGAACAAAAACAGCATTAGAAATCATCTCGATTTCATCACCTTGAACGGGCTTCTCAGTATAGCGATTCTTCTCAAAGAATTGGAAACCACCCTTGAAAATGGTTCTGCATCGAAAGTGGAAAAACTGTGGTAGGGGATATGAAAAAGCTGGGCTACAAGAAGAAACAGCAGAAAAAACGACCAATTAGCAAAAATGTTCCTTTTTTTTAATTTTACAGTTTTATTACCTTTGTATGGTTTAATCTGATTTCTTGTGCAATATAGTAAAAACACTTCTGTTAAATTAATTTAATTCTGATTAGTAGAATTGACCTAGAACTTATGTAGGATGATCAGTGAATTATATGGTCAATGCGTAACTCGCCGGTGGGTAGCCTAGTCCGTGGACCCATGGGAATCTGTGATGTTAGCCACTTTCATGGCGTGATTGCTGATATGTTTTGTTTGTAGCTTCTGGCGCTCGTTACTTATCCTATAGATGGATTGTAAGTTTTGAAAGAAAAGATTAACCCCAATAATCAGCTTCGGGATGCTTTCAGAAAATTTTAGTGAAACCTTCCAAGAGTGGATCCAGGATTTTGTTCGGGGGGGGGGGTACTAATTTTCGACTCAGTTTTCGACTAATTTTACAAATTTTTACTAAGATTTTACTAATTTTCGACTAATTTTCGACTCGGTCAAAAATTTCGGGGGGGGGGGGGTTACTCGGTTTGAACCCCCCCCCCCCCTCTCCTCGAAATTTTTGACCGAGTCGAAAATTAGTCGAAAATTAGTAAAATCTTAGTAAAAATTTGTAAAATTAGTCGAAAACTGAGTCGAAAAATACGGCCCCTGGATACGGCCTTGAAACCTTCTTCTAAAATGCTTTTAGCGGTTTGTGACTGCTATTTTGTTAAGCTGAGAAAGTCAATCGAAGCATTTTTTATATTTTAAGCTATTAGGTTTCTACTGCCTTGGGTTTATTTCTCCTGCTCTTGCCCTAGAACTTTTTCTTAGTTTTCAGTGAAATTAATTAAACATAACTGTCTGATTAACTGGCGAGCGTCGCAAAGCGTCGTGAGCGGCAAATTTTTAACCTACGGTTCAAATGGTCCAAATTAATCTCTTGTGGTACAACTTTGGTCGGAAAACTGGTACAGTTTATCTCAAAGCATTGGCAACGCTTGACAGTGATGGGTCTTTCAGATTCGTGTTGAAATCACCACAGATAACAAGCCACCTTTTGGTAGCTTGAATTTTATGGAGAATCTTTGATAGTAATGCACAAGCTGATGCAAACTTCTTATCAGAAGTATGGGTATGGTAATTAGTTGGCATATAAATACACAACAATACAAAAAATCCTAGCTCATGTGCAATATAGATATCACTCGAATCTAAGAAAGAAGTGGCAAACTTTTTATTTATCGCAATAGCTACACCACTCGAAGGTCTTCCAGTTGTAATCTTTGCTGGCCTGAGAAACAACTGAGAATTAGGCGAACGCTCTAAAATGACACATTGTTTTCACTTAAAAGGTGCTCAGCAAGACACACAATATCAAAAGTATTATATAGATTTTCAATAATTTCTAGTTTTTCTCGGGCCCCATTTACATTCTGATAAAATACTAACATAAATTTTAACGCCCTAGGGCTGTAACATTGTTTCTTTGGCCTTGAGTGGGAAGATGCTTTTTTATTCCTACATAAATCAAGCTGTTACTTCTGTGAGTTTTTCTACAGTTTAAACATTTTATTTTTGCTCGGCACACATGATCCTTATTACTATGTGGATCACCTCCACATCTACTACGCTTGTTCGGGTTTGAACGCTCCCGAGCGAAATGTCCGAACCCTTGGCAGTTGACACAGCTGCTTGGGTTTTTTGATCGGTCGAGTAACACTAAATAAACAATATTCGATCTTCGCTCCAAACTTCAATGCATGATCAAGGTCATCATTTGTCTTAAACTTCATCTGCACAACTCTTGAATTTCCAAAGCGTGTCGTAGAAATTACACTTTCAACAAGCACGCAGATTTGAGAACCATCAAAATCATTGTCCATTTTAATAATACCTTCGTACTCGGCTCTTATAATCTTAGCCCGAATTTTCATACTATTAGGTATTGCAGCCACTGCAGAATCGTCATCCACCATGTGGACTACCAGTCCATTTTTGTGACTAACAATATGTTTCACCTTGTCAGCACTGCCAAGCATTTTCACAAAACCACTCTGATTTGTGGAGTTTTGCATACTAACATTGTCAGGAACATTTGAAAACACCACAGAAACAGAGGGGGATTGGCGAGCTGGCGTCAATGGCCAGATAATTGGGTTTGAACTCTGCAGACATTTTTCCTGTTTTTCGACTTGAAAATTAAGTATCCAAACGTATTCAATGAGGCACGAGGCCACTATTATAGGGGGTCCGTTGGAAAAAAAGGTAAGTCCGATGGATCAAGTATTGCAAACAGTGGCAAATCTTCCTTTTCTTTGAACTGCATAGCAGCTCAAAAGTGTCCGACAAAAACAATGACGCTGGATGTGAATCGTTTCTCCTCTGATGTATGTCAACCTTTAGCGCAACTTTCCAGGTATCAATTGCCGGCTTAATTGCAGCTTTTGAGGAAAAATATCTTCTCGAAGATATAATCATATCTTCTGGTGTGAGGTTCTAATAAAACGAAGCTTAATTTTTATTTAAAAACCTTATGTATAACCTAGGTTAAAGTAAATAGAATCAAGACAGGTCCAAAGCTCAGTTTTGATGAATTTGTCCTTGCCCTCACGTGCAGCCTATATAATTAGTTTTAACTCCTACGAATTCAAAGTAATTGACTCAACAGACTTAAAAAATAAACTTAACAAAAATTGAAACCATAAAAACGGGTAAAGCTTTTAAATAAGATAGTGGAACATTGAAAAAAAATATACCGTTTTATGTTAATACTAAATAGGTATAACCTAGGTTAAATTAAATCGAATCAGAAAAGGTCAAAAGCATCCAAAACTCAATTTGATGAGTGTGTCCTTGTCTGTATTCAATTAGTTACATTCTATGTATTCCAACTAATCGATGCCTACATTCTAGTTTCTAGTATGGTACATTAGGCCCTCTGACGAACTGAGATTTGAAAATTTTCTGAAATATTCGATGACATATAATTCAATAATAATGATTTCAAACGCTTTAACTAATATCATATCAGAATTCATCAACGTTTTATTATCTCCCTTTTTCGTATTAACTAAGCATGAACAAAAATTTCGCTTCTTTTCTGTCTCGCAATATAAAAGAAATCTCAAGTATGCCGACATTTAATTTCATTTTGCCTCTTGATCTTAAAAATGTTCATTCACGCCCTCCATAGGGAATACCTTCAATTTAGTGGAGATAGGGGACTATTGAGGAAAAGACCCACTTGATGTAAAGGACTTTTTGTTCTCTATAACATAATATCATAAACTGTTTATCGCGGTATTATGGCTTGGCTATGTAGCACTTGATATGATTATGGCTTATTTGCATAGAAAATGACTGAATTTTTGATAACGTATAATTCGGCTGGCAAACTTTCTCTGTACAAAATAATTGCCTTAAAGTGCCCAGGATATCAGGGTATATATTGTTTTCTCTAAGGGCCCATATTAAGTCTACTCATACCTAAAACAGTAATTTTTTCACATTTTCGTCGGTGTTGTTACTTTGAACCGTTAAAATAAGTAAGCAAAAGTAATTAGTGAAATTTAACTAATTTAACTAATTAGTTAAATTTGGCAACTGTTTTGTGTATTGAAAAATGAACATTAACAGTCTGCTTATTCTGAATGACAGCTACATTGTCAAAGAAAAGCTACCGCTTCTCTTTTTGAGCTGTTTGGTCACACACATTTTAGCTTCTTTTTCGCTGATTTATCATCCGCAAATAGATTTTTCATCGGGTTGACGGAGTTCACCTGTGATAAGGAAGATTTGTTTGCAGACCACGTGCCTCTGAATGCAGAGTTTTCCTAAACCGAAAATTCCATTATAAAAGTGTGACCTAAACCTCATGAGGCGGCTGGAGCTCATCCTAGGGATTCTCCTTATCTAGGTTCAAACTAGATCCGGCCTAGGTTTGACTAGGTTAAACTGATTTCAATGAAAAGCAGACCAATTGCTTCGAATGGTCAGACTTCATTTGTCCAACTTGGAATCGTGCCTGTCCTTAGACCCAAAACAATGACCATCTTTCGGAAGTCTTTGACTAAGGTGGCCTTGCTATTGCCACCTGGAATGCTTTGAACTTTTCGAACATTCCAGAAGCTATACGGTGAGGCTGACAAGTGCGTTCAGATTAACAGAAAACGGAGCACGGCGTTTACCATCAAAACTGGTGTGTGACAGTGGTGGACTGCCAATGAATTGTTCAATTGTGTGACCCTTTTTAGATGCTCCCCTCAAAACTGGCCGAAATTTTTGAAAAGCCGTTTTGTTCCAAATAATCAGAAGACTTATTAAGTATGCATTCAGAGATGCCATACCCCAAGGCCCCGGAGCAAGGGTTGTAAATTATGCAATTTGCCCGTTGTTTACATTCAAGATACATCACTGGGAAAGGGGCAAAGTTTGATCCTGGGCGTGGATGATTAAGCTGACGTTATTAAAGCGAAACTTCAGGGAATGTTATGGGGAATGTTCAGTTAAATAAAAGACACTATAATGCATTAAAATGGCGTGTCTACTATATCTTGGAAACGGCTAAGGGTATTGACTTGAAACTTTCAGGACCACTGCTACTACTACTACTACTGCCACTGCAGCTGTGACTAGATGCAGCTGCGACCATGGCCACTTGAGACTCTTACTGCTATCTCTTACAACTTTGACTGCAACTACTTGTACTTGCGACTACCTTCATGAAATGTTGAGAGGAATGTTGAACAAAATCAAAACACACTGTGTACATGCTGGTTGTCAGATGGGTATATCAGCAATATCTCAGGAACAGCTAAGGATATTAAGCTGAAACTTTAAGGGCATGTTGAGGTTGATACTTAAAAGTTATCGAGAGGCAATTAGCGCCCCATCGCCTTTTTAGATCCCGCCTTCCCCCAAAAACCATTCAAAATTTTGAAATAGCTTTTTGTTCCAAATAGTCGAAAGATCTAATAATAATACCACCGGAGATGCCATGCCCTCCACAGCCCCTAGGGAAATGGCTGAAAGTAATTGAATTTGCCCATTGCTTATATGAAAAATTTATCATTGGAAGGGGGGGGGGGTGTTTGATCCTGGGTGTGTCCGAAAAGGCTAAGGGTATTAAGGTGAAACTTTAGGGAAAGTTGGTGGTGTCTGTTGAACTAAATCAAAAGACACTATGTACGAGGATAACACTGCTGCGGTTAAGGTAGGAAATGTGGTTAGCAGCTGGTTTCGTACTAAATCAGGATTTAAGCAGGATTGTGCTCTATCCCCATTAATATGGATCATTTTGATGGACTTTGTCCTAAGGAGCACAGGAAAGGCAATGGGAGAACACAGAATCAAATGGGGAAAAAAAACTTTCTCGGACTTACATGACGCTGACGATTTAAGTAGCCTGGATGAAAGTATACGCAAAATGAATGAACTTTTAGAGGTTTTGCGAGCTCAGGGTGCTAAAATAGGTTTGAAAAATTAATGTAAGAACACTAAATCACTAATGCTAGGAATAAGTGAAGATAAAAGGGTGACGCTGGGTAACAAACAGATTAATCAGGTGGGAAGCTTCACTTATATTGGTAGTACTATTAATAAAGACGGCTGGTGCCGTGAATCTGTTAAAGAAGAATACCCAAGGCTCAGGGTATTTTTTCATAGAAAAAAAAAAGTTTGGAAGGATATGAAGATAAGTCTGCAAACCAAGATTAGAATATTGGAAGCTACAGTGATGACAGTGGTCGAATGTGGTCCTGATGCATGGGCGCTCCGAAAAGTGGATGACGATTTACTTGATGTTTTTCAGAGAAATTGCCTACGGATTATTGTTGGTAACCGGCTGACTGAAGGTACTTCAAACAGTAGGCTGTACGAAAAGTGTGGTTCAATCCCGCTTTCTAGGGCTATAATGATAGAAAGGTCAAGATGGCTAGAGCACGTTCTGCGGCTGAAGGAAGACAAATTGCCAAAAAATGTCCTTTTCGGCAAACCGTCTAGGGCGAAAGGAAAAGCAGTTCGTCCGCGGTTGGGGTGGGAGGATGTCATTAAGAAAGATTTAAGGGAAATGGGAACTTCCTGGGAGGGTGTAAAGAGGGAGGTTTTGGATAGATTGGGACGGAGGAGGAGCATGCGTAGCTTGTTAGTAGTAGTAGTAGTAGTAGTATGAGGATCCAGATATCTTAGGAACAGCTAAGGGTATTAACTTGAAACTGTCAGGACCGCTACGAATACTACTACCGGGACTGCAACTGTGACTTCCTGCTGCTCCGACCACTTGCGACTGCAACAACTTGCGGCTACGACTACTTGCGACTGCGAGTTCTTGCAACCCTGGCTACTTGTGATTTCGACTAAGACTTCTTGCGACTGCAACTACTTGGAACTCTGACTACGGCAACTTGTGACTGCGGCTGCTTACGACGGCTGCTGCGACTATTTGCGACAACTACTCTTAACTGTGACTACTTGTACTTTGATTATGACTACTTGCAACTGACACTACTTGGGACTGTGACTACGACTACTTCTGAGTGTGACTACTTACGATGGCTACTACGACGGCTACTACGACTAAATGCGGCTACAATTGCAACTACTTGTTAGTGCGACTAATTGCCACTGCGACTGTGACTAATTAAATCTGCGACTATTTGTGACTATGACTGCAACCACTTGCAGCTGCATCTGCTTTTACTTTCGACTACTTTCAGGGAGTATTCGAGGGGGATCTTGAACAAAATCAGATCACACTATGTGCATGCTGGTTGTCAAAACGGTGTAGCTGCTATAACCCAGAGCGGCTAAGATTATAAAGTTGAAATTTCCAGGAAATGTCGACTGGGATGTTTAACTAGATCAAAAGACACCATATGCATCCAGATTGTCAAAATGTTATGTCTCCAATATCTCATGACCATTTATGGGTTTTAGGTTGAAACTTTCAGAAAATCTGGAGAGGGATGTTGAACTTAGTAAAAAAACCATTATGTGCATCCCAGTTGTACAAAGAGCGTGTCCGCAGTTTCTCAGGAACAGCTACTGGTATATAGTTGAAATTTTTAGGGAGTGCTGAGGGGGATGTTGAACTAAATCAAAAGATGTCATGTGCATCCAGGTTGTTAAAATGGTGTTTGTAATTTTTTCTGGAACTGTTAAGAATATTAAGTTATAGCTTTCAGAGAATGTTGAGTGGGATGTTGAACTTAATCAAAAGACACCATGTGCTCCCAGCTGTCAATAGGACATATCTACAATATTTCACGAACACCTAATTGTATCTAGTTGAAACTTTCAGGTATGTTTAGAGGGATGTACAAATAAATCAAAAGATATTATGTGCATCAATGTTTTTAAAATGGTTTACGCAAGATTCCAGAAACGTTAAGGTTATGAAATCCAAAGTTCAGGGAATAGTAAGGGGAATGTTGAAATAAATCAAGAGAAACTATTTGCATCCAGTTTGTTAAGAGGACGTATGAGAAATATCTAAAATGGCTAGGATATTAGAGGGAATTTAGAGGGATATTAGAGTTAGAATTTAGAGGGAATGCTGAGAGAATGTTGAACTAAATCAAAAAACATTATGTGCATCCATGTTGCCAAAAGATATTTTTTCCACGCCAGACCTACCACCACTCACGTAAAAGCCACAAATAAGAGAGTGTAAAGAGTCAGAAATAACGAGAGCTTAGTGACGCCTTTGATATTTATTGGTTCTCTTATTCCATATTCATTTATGCGTAATATTTGAGCACTTGTTCCAGGAGGATTCTTTTGAGAGTATAAATTATTTTGCACTAAAAACTTGGTTCAAGAACCCTGCCAAACTTTGATTTCAGATTGGACGAAATTTGTACAATAATCGTATTGGATACAATCAAAACCAATGCTCAGATCACTCTGTGACACTTGAAAATACAAATAAGAGGTATTCTAATTTAAAAAAATGTAGAATATCCTAATTTTTAACCAGAAAAACTGGAGAAATATTCAATATATTTTTTATTTGTTTTTATATTCGCATATGTTTTACGAAATCATTATATATTCAAAGTTTCATAAAACTTTGGCAATCAAAAACGGACAGAAGTTTAATAACTTAAACCGAGCAGAAATGAAGCCTACAATTATTTAAACTTAAAATAATCAGAAATTACTATCAAAGAATAACTGGAACCCAAAACAAACAGAGATTAAAATAATCATACCAAATATAAAAATGTCAGATACCGATTTGGATGAATAAGTAAATCCTAAACTTGTAAAAGCTAAACTGAATAATAAAGTCAAACTTTAAAAGAATTGAATTTTCTAGAAACTGGAGTTTGCTACTACTCGCCTTCCCCTAACCGTCGAAGAACTGAAGCTTATTGCGTCATTTATTGAAATTAAATAAAAAAAAACAAGTTTTTTTTACCTGAAAGTAAGGAACGACGTTAAAACTTAAAACGAACCGAAATTATTCCGTATATGAAAGGGGCTGTGCCCTCCTCAACACCTCGCTCTTTATGATAAAGTTTTTATTTTTTTTAAAAAATAGTGTTGTGAGAAAGTCAAACTTTAGCGTAAAGAGCGAGGCGTTGAGGAGGGGACAGCCCCTTTCATATACGGAATAATTTCTGTTCATTTTAAGTTTTAACGTCGTTCCTTACTTCCAGTTAAAAAAACTTGTTTTGTTTTATTTAATTTTTGAACGTTTTTGAATTAATGCAGGTTTTGATATTGGCTCACCGTACATGAATAATTAAAACAAAATTTGCATATTAATTTTACTTTTATTTGGTTAAATGGCTTTCTCGAAACTTGTTTAATTTTATTTACGAACGTTTTAATTAGTAGTAAATGTACGTAACTTACGAATTAACTTACCTAACGAAGTTCTATATTCATATATTTTTAATACGTATATTAGGGGGTTCGCCCCCTAGTCAATACCTTGCTCTTTAAGCTAAAGTTCGAATTTTGTTCCAATTCTTTAAAAATGACCCCTTAATCACAAAAGCCGTTAATTAGAATAAATAGCACTTATGAAAGTACTAAAAAATCTTTGGCTTAAAGAGCGAGGTACGTAAGCCCACTAGGGGGTAAGCCCAATCGTATACGTAATATTTTCTGTTCGTTTTAAGTTTTGATGTTGCTCCTTACTTTCAGTTGAAAAACTTTTTTTTTTATTTAATTTCTGATCTTTTTCTTTAATAATGATGGGAAATCCGGCGCCCCCTTCATAGCAATGTCCCTTCCCCAATGAAAACTTCCTTCAGGGAAAGATCCTCTCATATAATCCCCGACCCATCCCCCCTCCACCTACCAGAAAAAATCCCCCCTGAAAACGTCTGTATACTTCCCAATAACAAATACTATATGTTAACATTGGGTAAAGTTCATAACTTTCAGCCCTCCCCCCGGAGACTTTGGTGGATTAAGTCATCCTAAAAGGCATAGTTATCATATTTTCGACCATGCTGGACAAAATGGCTATCTCAAAATTTTGATCGGGTGACTTTGGGAAAAAAATGAGCGTGGGAGGGGGCCTAGTTGCCCTCCAATTTTTTTGGTCACTCAAAAAGGGCACTAGAACTTTTAATTTCCGTTCCAATGAGCCCTCCCAGTATATTCTAGGACCACTGGGTTGATACGATCACCCCTGGGGAAAAAAAAAAACAACACACAAACAAATAAACACGCATCCTTGATCTTTCTTCTGGCAAAAAATGCAAAATTCCACATTTTTGTACATAGGTGCTTGAAACCTCTACAGTAGGGCTCTCTTATACGCTGAATATGATGGTGTGATTTTCATTAAGGTTCTATAACTCTTAGGGGGTCTTTCTCTTTTTCTTTCCCTTTTTTCGAAAATCAGCCAAATTTTCTCAGGCGCAAGTTTAAGACTAAACTTGATGACTAAACTTATATATTTGAAATCAGCATTAAAATCTGATTCTTTTGATGTATCTATTGGTATCAAAATTCCGTTTTTTAGAGTTTCGGTTACCATTGAGCGGGGTCGCTCCTTGCTTACAGTTCGTTACCACAACTGTTTGAAACAAAATACATTATAAAAATTTTTGCATTTTTATAGCATTGCCAAGTAAAAAAATTACAGTAAAATAAAACTTGAATTGCTGAGATTTCAAGGAATTATTATCGTTACACATTAAGCGCTCAGTTTATATTCATTAGTTCTTTCCAGCCATCTTGATTATTATAGTAATTCATTTTAATTGTTTTGTCGATGTTTTGAAACATTAAAGCACACTGTTCAAAATATATATAGTTTTCAATAAAATAAAAATGACGTAATAGGCTCTAGAGCTTTGACAGTTACGGGAGGGGGGGGGGGCAGTAGCCACAATTTTTGTCCGATTTAAGATTGATTTGAGTGTTCGGTTTAATTTTTTATTATTTGGGATTCATTTATCTATATCAGAATCTGTTATCTTTTTATTTGATATGATTATTAATTTTAATTTCTCACATTTATTAGTTTAATTATAATTCATTAATTAATTTTAAATTAATTAATTGCATTTTAATTGTTTTCACTTTGTTTCTTTAATAAATAAAAAATGATCAAAACTATAAGGAATAAATATCTGTATATGTGACAATCGACGGTTTTTTGTGTTTGTTTAGTAAAGTACAAATTATGTTCTGGTCTTGAGAAGACATGGAGGTTGTCAGCCTTACTCATATTAATTTTTGCTCGTTTTGAGTTTGACTTGGTAATAACTCAAAATTCGTTTCCTTAAAAGTTTTTTCAGTTGAAAGTGAGGAACAACATTAAAACTTTAAACTAACTGAAATTATTACGTATATAAAGGGGTAAATAATTTCTTAGACCACACTGCTTTTCCATTTATGGTAAATTAAGGGGAAAAAACGGGTTTTAATTTCAACTAAGCAGTGAACAAAAAATAAAAACAAAACAACACTTTAATTAAAAAAAAAAGAAAAAAAAATCCGAATGTTTCAGTCCCACATCCGAGAGCCTTTCTCAATGGGTAAAAAAATAACCAAAAGAACAAAAAAAAAAAAAAAAAGTTGTTTTAAAAAAACACCACCGAAAAAAACGACAACTAAACACACGAAAAGAAAAAAATATATTTGCTTAATTTTTCGTATATGAAGGGGGTTGCCTCCTCCTCAGTACCTCGCTCTTTACGCTTAAGTTTTTTAGTACTTTTGAAAAATTTTTCTTGTTGTTCCAGTTAAACAACCCTTATGTTTCAGGAATCATTCTTAAAGAATTGGGACAAATTCTAAAGTGAGGTGTTAAGGAGGGGGCAACTCCCTTCATATACGTGATAATTTCTGTTCGTTTTAAGTTTTATTGTTGCTCCTTACTTTCAGTTGAAAAAACTTGTTTTTTTTTTAATTTAATTTCTGATCGTTTTTTTAATAATGCCAGGAAATCTGGCCCAACCTCCACAGAGAAATATTCTCCCTATGTATATATTCTGTAGACAATTCAATCCCGGTGACAATTTACCCAGGACATTTACCCTTTACAACTCTACGCATAAAATTGAGACGGAAAAGAGAAAGTAAGACATATAAAAAGAATTTTGTATAGGAATTCTGGCGAATTTCCCTAATGTATAATTTCTTCTGACAAGTTCACCCCCTGGTAACTTCCCTTCCCAAGGAAAGTTTCCGCCGTGAAAAAAAAACAGCAGAAAATTCGTCCTCCCACCTTAAAATGTATGCATGCTTCCCAATGACAAATACTATGCGTGAACAATGGGCAATTTTTATAACTTAAAGACCTTACTCTTGGGGCTGTGGGGGGGGGGGGTATATATATCCAAAGGCATAGTTTTTATGCCTTTCAACTAAGATGAACAAAATAGCTATCTGAAATTTTAATCGTACGATTTTGGTAGAAAAGGGGGCGAGGGAGGAGGCCTAGTTGCCCTCCAATCTTTTCGGTCACTTAAAAAAGGCACTAAAAGTTTTAATTTCCGTTTTAATGAGCCCTATCACGATAATATAGGACCACTGGATCGATACAATCACCCCTGGAAAAGAAAAAAAAACACTTATCCGTGATCTTTTTTTTGGCGAAAAATACCAAATTCCACGTTTTTGCATATAGAAGCTTGAGACTTCTACAATAGGGTTCTCTGATGCGCTGAATCTGATGGTGCGCTTTTCATTGAGATTATGTGGTGTTTTAGGTGGTGTTTCTACTTTTTTTTCGAAAATAAGGCACATTTTCTCAGGCTCGTAACCTTTGACGAGTAACACTAAACTTAATGAAACTTTTATATTTGAAATAAATCCGCATAAAAATCCGATTCTTTTGATATATCTGTTGGTGTCAAAATTCCGCTTTTTAGTGTTTCGGTTACTATTGAGCCGGGTCGCTCCTTACTTAGCCTACAGTTCGTTACCACGAACTGTTTGATTAATCTATGTTTGTTTTCATTGCCAAAAACTTATTATTGATTAATATAATGAGTATTTCTCCGGTTTTTGATGTTTTTGACTTAAGAATTAAAATTTCTAAGTAAAATTTAAAATTTCAAGTTGCACAAGGTGAGCTGAGCATTGGCTTTGATTGTATAGCCTACAATGTAGGTTGTTGAACAAATCTACGAGTATAGTCTGCTTTCATTAGTGTATTTGAATTTAGTAATTTTGTTTACATTTTCATTTTGCTACCTGTTTTATTGTTATGCGCACACATCAAGGAGGCACACTTGTGCCTCTTTAAAGAGGCGACCCACCACAATGTTAAGCGATTTCCGGTCCTAGCGGTCGCAGAGAGACGGCGGTGATCGCATTTTGTAGCCTAAGCTCAAACTAAGAAACATGCAAAAAATCACCCCCCTCCGACTTTATCTTCATGGGGGAAAGTGGGCCGGAAGTTTCGACCCTCCCACCACTGCCCCCTTTAACGGGCCTAGGAGCTTATCCTCAAAATTTCAGCTCAATCTGATCACTCCTTCCCTGTTTTCCAAAAACCAAATATACCCACTTAATGTTTATCAAATTATTTTTTTTGTTAGCCACGCCTACAGGCAACAGTTGGCAATGGATCCGGGTGAATGAGGACTCATTCGAAGCGGAATTCGACCTGTTAGGGCCTTTTGATATTTTCAGACTGAAAAGATTATCCCCCGAATTTACATTTACAAAAAACCTCGTTTTCCTATAAGAGCCCATGTTAATTTTTGAAATTTCTGAAACTATAGCATTTCATTATTAAATTAGATCAAAATGGTCCTCTTAACCTGACAAGACCGACTGCAAGCTTCCAAAAATTCCAGCTCTTTCCCAGAAGTTTTTTTTGTCGAAAAACGAAAATCTTACTTTCTATTTGCTTGCGTCGAAAATAGATAGCACAGACTAAAAATAAATTATCAACAGTCTCTGATGGTACAGTGGTCACTATTGTTGCCTGTCATGCGGAAGACCCGGGTTCGATTCCCCGTAGGAGTGAATTTTTGATATATAGAATTTAAAGTAGTATCTCTTAAATTTAAAGTTTAAAAAAGAAACTCAGTTTCTTTTTTAAATTCAATTTATTAAATCCTTCGGCTCAACAGGCGTCTCCAGAAGAATATCACAGTCGGCCTTCAGCCTACAGGTAAGTCTCCACTGCTTTGATAAAATGCCGTATGCCCGCATGCTCGAAGAAAAGTTGAAAAAAGAAAATCTTACTGTGCATTTGATTTGAGTATTCAGGAATTAAAAGCCTTAACAAAAGAATCTTCAAAAGTGGGGGGTTTGGGGGGCCGCAGCCCTCCTACTTTAACTCATGACACGATCAGCTAACAGTTAGTCAAGTAATAATAAGTAATAAACTGTACAAAAACGTGCAGAAATTTTTTGAAAAAAACTACGTTTTCTAAAGAGTTAAAGAGGCTGAGTCACAAGTTCGAACCTAAAACCGTAAAGGGATTAGGAGGTACAATTGGGGGGGGGGCCCACTCCCGACCCCCCGCTTTTGCAGCCACTTTTTTTAAGATTTTTTAAGTCCTGTAGCCTGCAATCAGTTGGTCGTACCAAGTTCATCACGTTATAGCTTGTTATCGGTTAGGGAAAAATCTCCTGTAAAAAATCCAGCAAACAGGCTCAGTACTGTTTCTAATCAAAGAGATGCCATAGGATGTTCTTACGGTAACAAATTCCAGCAGACTTCGTTCGTGTTGCAAAGCATTTCTTTGCAAGGGAAAAAGCGGGGGTTGAGGGGGGCGGAAGACCCCCAAATAAAAACCTTAACAAAAGAGGCTGCAAAAGTGGGGGGTTTGGGCGGCGGAAGCTCCCCAACTGTACCTCCTAATCCCTGTACGTTTTAAGGTTCGAACATGTGACTCAGCTTCTTTAACTCTTTAGAAAATGTAGTTTCTCTCAAATAATTTTTTTTATATGGCTTACAAGGCAAAATATATATGTAAACAAACATCGCTAAATTTGAACTTATTATAGAAGTCGATTAATAATCCAGATGTCCAGAAATAGCAAAAGAATGAATGCTACCTTTTGATTAAAAGTTGCAGTTTGTTTAAGAATACCCTCTTTGGAATTTTTTTGAAAAACCAAAATAAATTCTTCACAGAGAAGCTTTGAAATACAATACTATCAATGGCGTATCCAGGGGGCAAGTTAGGGGTTTGACATCCCCCCCTAAATGTTTGTGCGACTCGTAAAACATAACAAAAATGAATATAGAATTTTTTTTTATGCGTTTTTAAGATTTTTTTGTACCCCCCCCCCCCAAAAAAAGGAAAAAATCCCGGATAGGTTATTACGTAATTTTGTTGTTGCTCCTGTAGCGAAAGAGTGTGTCCTTTTTTACGAATGATTAAAACAGTGGAATTAAGTGGCTTTCGTGCTACATACGTAATTTACTATGTTAAGTGGTCAAGTTAGGTTATATCAAGCCTGACCTTTCACGTTTAGACAAGTCTTTTCACACTAGGCTAAGATAAAAATCCATAAAACCATCATATCATCGTCGAAAGTCATCATCATCATCATACACAAAACTGTTTAAAAATCAAAGAGGCGGAATGGAGATGAAGATTTAGGCTTTGATCAAGCGTGAAAGGCTTTTCTAGGGAAAGTTTACTAATTTATTTTCAGAATTCATTAATTGCTCATCAAGAAATTCTCTTTTGTTGCTGCTATGTTAACTTTTCCATAACGTAACATGAACTTACTGAACTTAAAATTCTATAAAGAGTTAGAGCCTATTTGGCACTGCCTAGTGTATGGGAAAGATTTGCTCCGTAAAAAGTGCAGAACGTAACGCTAGTCCGAAAGGTTTACAGCGTATTGTGAAAGAACCATTATTCCTGTTTCTGTTGCAAGGAAGTAATTTCTTGTCTTAAATCTGGAAAAAGACAATTTTAAAAATTCAGCAAAAGACTAGCAGAAAAATGTGTGTTTCGGGGAGGAACTCTGTAAATTTTTCCCTTAGGTTTTACTTTTTTTTTAATGTTCGACAAAAAGAAAATGAAAAATAATTAAGAAATTAAAAAAGGTTGATTCTCAGCCAATGGAAAATCCAGTGTTTTCGGCCTTTTTTTTCACCGGCATAATTTCACCCTGTTTTTTTTTTTTTTTTTTTTTTTTTTTTTTTTTTTTTTTTTTTTTTTTTTAGTCATTTTCATAATTTTTTTTTGCATATTCCCTATTTTCTTTTTTTCTTCTTTTTTTGTCAAATGTCATTGTATAGCTAGTAGGCAGTATAGCTAAGAACACATTTACTTTTTAATTTTATTCTATTTTATTAATTTGTAAAGTAATTTTAATTTATTTTAACTTATTAATTTAGAGGAGAATTGACGAATTCAGCCCTCTTGGTGTGGGTCTATATAGACTTGTAAGTCTGGGACTTGTAAGATTTTTCTTTGATCTCATTTTATACAATTTGGTTTCTTTTCTTAGTGAAATTCAAAATAACTGCTCATTTTTTCATTGCTATACTTCTAGATTTCTAAGTTTTCTAGACTTCTTGAGTTTCTAGACTTCTAGACTTCTTGATTTTCTAGACTTCTGATTTAAGTCTTGCTAGACTTCTAGATTTCGAGATTTCTAATAACTGCTAGATTTCATTGCTTAAAAAATCCTGTAACTACAATCGTGTCTTTTTCTTTTCCATTCTTGACTTGGTTGATCCTAATCTGTATAGTAAATGAAATCATCTCCAGTCAACAGTAAAAACCTTCTTCTTGGATTTCTAATGCTATTTCCCATAATACGCCTACGGAGACAATATTCTTTTGTAGTGGCAAATTTGTGATTCAATTGGGCGTGCGGCTTCTACTATTCAACCGATACATGACTGACTGGCGAAACAAGTAAAGGTTGCCTTTGTCTTCCCTAAACGATATTAGGAAAAAAACAACGCTCAAGCAAAAGAAACGAGAGATTAGTATCCTATACACATGTGTTTAAAAGCGGGCTATAGTTCGATTGGCATATTTTTATGACTTATTTTCGTATTACCCAATCAGATTATTGTATGTCAGAAAGGGAAGCCGAATAAGTGTTTCTTTTATAAACGCTGTGGTATTTACCTATGAGCCGATAAAACGATGCAAAACCAGATTGTTTTGTGTTTGTTTTTTTTTTAGAAAGAGAAATTATTGTCCTATATAACTGTGTTTAAAAGTGGGCTTTAGTTGTGTGTTAGAAAAGGGAAGCCGAATAAGTATTAATTTTTTAAACATTGTTGTATTTACCTCTGAGCCTATAAGAACGATGTAAAACCAGATTGTTTTGTGTTTGTTTTTTTTTAGAAAGAGAAATTATTGTACTAAATAACTATGTTTAAAAGTGGGCTTTAGTTGTGTGTTAGAAGAGGGAAGCCAAATAAGTATTCATTTTTTAAACATTGTTGTATTTACCTCTGAGCCTATAAAAACGTTGCAAAACCAGATTGTTTTGTGTTTTGTTTTTTTTTTATAAATAGAAATTATTTTCCTAAATAACTGTTTTTAAAAGTGGGCTTTAGTTGTGTGTTAGAAAAGGGAAGCCAAATAATTATTCATTTTTTAAACATTGTTGTATTTACCTCTGAGCCTATAAAAACGATGCAAAACCAGATTGTTTTGTGTTTTTTTTTTTTTTTATAAAGAGAAATTATTTTCCTAAATAAATGTGTTTAAAAGTGGGGTTTAGTTGTGTGTTAGAAAAGGGAAGCCGAATAAGTATTAATTTTTTAAACATTGTTGTATTTACCTCTGATCCTATAAAAACGATGCAAAACCAGATTTTTTTTTTTTTTTTTTTTTTTTTAGAAAGAGAAATTATTGTCCTATATAACTGTGTTTAAAAGTGGGGTTTAGATGTGTGTTAGAAAAGGGAAGCCGAATAAGTATGCATTTTTTAAACATTGTTGTATTTACCACTGAGCCTATAAAAACGATGCAAACACAGTTTTTTTTGTGTTTTTTTTTTTTTTTATAAAGAGAAATTATTTTCCTAAATAACTGTTTTTAAAAGTGGGGTTTAGTTGTGTGTTAGAAAAGGGAAGCCGAATAAGTATTAATTTTTTAAACATTGTTGTATTTACCTCTGAGCCTATAAGAACGATGTAAAACCAGATTGTTTTGTGTTTTTTTTTTTTTAGAAAGAGAAATTATTGTCCTAAATAACTATGTTTAAAAGTGGGCTTTAGTTGTGTGTTAGAAAAGGGAAGCCAAATAAGTATGCATTTTTTAAACATTGTTGTATTTACCACTGAGCCTATAAAAACGATGCAAAACCAGATTGTTTTGTGTTTTTTTTTTTTTAGAAATAGAAATTATTTTCCTAAAAAACTGTGTTTAAAATTGGGGTTTTGTTGTATGTTATAAGAGGGAAGCCGAAGAAGTATTCATTTTTTAAACATTGTTGTATTTACCTCTGAGCCTATAAAAACGATGCAAAACCAGATTGTTTTGTGTTGTTTTTTTTTTAGAAAGAGAAATTACTGTCCTAAATAACTGTGTTTAAAAGTGGGCGTTAGATGTATGTTAGAAGAGGGAAGCCAAATAAGTATTCATTTTTTAAACATTGTTGTATTTACCTCTGAGCCTATAAAAACGATGCAAAACCAGATTTTTTTTTATCTGTAGATTAATCAAAAAAACTTTTTGCACAAAATAAGTTTTTCAAAAAAAGTAAAGAACTCCATTAAACCAAAAATGAACAAAAATAGAATCAAATAATCGACCAAGCATATAACTACCACAAATCAGTATTAATAAATTAATGAAACCCAAAACAAACAGAAATTAGAATAGCTCAAACTCAAAACGAGCAGAAATTAATCTGAGTAGGGTTCTAAACCCTATGCTTTCTAAAGGCCAGAATATAATTTGTACTTTACTGAAAAAAATTCTTTTAAATGTTTTCACTTTTATAACTTTAAGAAATCAAAACTAATTACTATTTTAAGAAATAAATATGAGCATATATGTATTAAACTGACAATGCACATTGTTTTCAGTAAATGTATTTGAATTTTTTTCAGTAAAGTACAAATTATATCCTGGCTTTTAGAAAGTATAGGGTTTAGGACCCTATTCAGATTAATTTCTGCTCCTTTTGATTTTGAGCTATTCTAATTTCTGTTTGTTTTGGGTTCCATTTATTTATTAATACTGATTTGTGGTAGCTATATGCTTGGTCGATTATCTGATTCTATTTCTGTTCATTTTTGGTTTAAAGGAGTTCTTTACTTTTTTTTGAAAAAATTATTTTGTTCAAAATGTTTTTTTGATTAAATTCTGTTCGTTTTATATTGACAAAGTCTTATTCAGGGAGAAAGACTGAGCCTCTTTCGAAGTTAAACAACCATCCTTTCCATAAAAACCTTTAATACTTCCTAGAAATAACTTACAACCCGTGCCCCTAGATACTGGGGTTTGTTTCAACCCCAAAAGCCTTGTTGCGTGATACATTGACTATTTTGATCAGACTAACGGTCCTTATGCATCTTATTTATGTACTGTGGGACACCGCAACTTCTATGTAGGGGGGAAAGGGCAGATGCCTTCTGATCACTTCGACTTTTAAAAAGAGCACTAGAGCGTCTGATCACAGGTCCAATGAGCCCCCTTTGAAGTTTATATGACCAAACTTTCTATAAAAACCCTTTATGTCCCCCTGGCACAACTTTCAACCCTTGCCCTGAGGGCTGGGGGGATTTGTTATCCTCAAAGACACAATTTCCAGACCTTTCTGATAGGCTTAACAAAATGGCTATATCGAAATTTTGATTGGAAGTGTGTGGAGGGAGACATTTGCCCTCTGATCACTTTTGACTAATAAAAAAAGCATTAGTCCTCTCAATTTCCAATCGAATGAGCCCTTTTTGAAGCTTCTACGACAAAACTTTCTATAAAAATCTTGTATGCCCCAAGGGCATAACTTACGACCCTTGTCCTGAGGGCTATGGGAGGAGGGTTGTCATCCACAAAGACCTTTCAACTACGTTAAACAAAATGGCCATATCAAAATGTTGATTGGAAATGTTTGGGGAAATGATGGGCGTTGGGGGGGGGGGGGATTCTCCCTCTGATTACTTTCGACTATTAAAAAGGGTAATAGTCCTCTCAATTTCCAATCAAAAGAATCCTTTTTGAAGTTTTTACAACAACACTTTCTATGTGACAATATATGCCCCCCGGGTATAACTTACAACCTTAGCCCTGAGGGCTGTTGGGGGTTATCATACTCAAAAACATAATTTTCGGACCCTTCAACTATGTTCAACAAAATTGCTATATCAAAATGTTGATCGGAAGTGTTACAACCCTTGCGCTGAGGGCTGTGGGTGGAGTGTCATTCTAAAAGACACAATTTCCGGACTTTTCAACTACTGTGAACAAAATGGCTATCTCAAAATTTTTTTGATTTTTTTGGAGAATTGGTGGGCCTGGGAAGGGTGTTAGGTTTCTTCCAATCACTTTTGACTATTAAAAAGAGTACTAGCCCTTCGAAGTTTCTATTACAACGCTCTATAAAAACCTTGTATGCCCCCATGGCATAACTTAGAACCCTTGCCCTGGGGGGTGTTTGTGTGTGTGTGTGTGAGGGGGGGGGGTTGATCATCCTCAAAGACATAATATCCAGAACATTCAACTACATTGAAAACAAATGGCTATCTCAAACTTTTGATTGGATGTGTTTGGGGAAATGGTGGGCATGAGAGGGAGGCTAGTTGCCCTCCAATCAGTTTCGACTAGCTTATTAAAATGCGACCTAACCCTTTCAATTTACAATTAAATGGGCCTTATTTGAAGTTTTTACGACAACATTTTCTATAAAAAAAAACCTTATATGCCCCCAGGTTATAGGTTACAACCTCAGCCCTGAGGGTTCTGGGGGGGGGGGGGTCATTTCCAGAACTTTCATCTACGTTGAACAAAATGGCTATCTCAAAATTTTGATTGGATGTGTCTGGGGAAATGGTAAGCTTGAAAGGGGGGCTAGTTGCCTTCCAATCACTTTCGATTATTAAAAAGGGCACTAGCCCTTTCAGTTTCCAGTCGAATGAGCCCCTTTGAAGTCTTTACGAAAATTCTTTCTATAGAAACCTTGTATGCCCCCAGGGCATAACTTACAACCCTTGCCCTGAGGGGTTTTTTGGGGGGGGGGAGGTTCATTCTCAAAATCAAAATTTCCAGAACTTACAACTACGTTGAACAAAACGGCTATCTTAAAATTTAAATTGAATACGTTTGGGGAAAGGGTGCGCGTGAGAGGGGGGTTAGTTGCTCTCCTTTCACTTTCGATCATTAAAAAGCCCACTAGCCCTTTCAATTTCCAATCAAATGAGCCCTTTTTGAAGTTTCTACGACAACACTTTCTATAAAAACCTTATATTCTCCCAGTATATAACTTACAAACCTTGCCCTGAGGGCTCTGATGGGTTTGTAATCCTAAAAGACCTAATTTCCAGAAGTTTTAACTACGTTGAAAAAATTAATATCTCATTATCTTATTTGGATGTGTCCGGGGAAATAGTGGGCATCAGAGAGGGGTTAATTACCCTCCAATCACTTTCGACTATTAAATGGAGTACTATTCTTTTCAATTTCCAATCGAATGAGCCCTATCTGAAGTTTTACGACAACGCTTTCTATAAAAATCTCATATGTCCCCAGGGCATAACTTACAACCCGTGCCCTAAGGGCTATGGGGGCGGGGGGTTGTCATCCTCAAAGAGACATAATTTTCAGAACTTTCCACTACATTGAACAAAATGGCTATCTAAAAATTTTGACTGGATGTGTTTGGGGAAAGGCGTGAGAGAGGGGTTAGTTGCCCTCCAATCACTTTCAACTATTAAAAAAGGCACTAGCCCTTTGAATTTCCAATCAAATGCGCCCTTTTTCAAGTTTCTACGACAAAGTTTTCAATAAAATCCTTATATACCCCAGGGTATATCATATAACCCTTGTCCTGAGGGCTCTCAGGGGGTTATTATCCTCAAAGACCTAATTTCCAGAACTTTCAACTACATTGAACAAAATGTCCATCTCAATATTTTGATTGGTTGTGTTTGACTAAATGATGCGCTTAAAAGGGGTGTTAGTTGCCTTCCAATCACTTTCGACTATTAAAAAGGGCACTAGCCATTTCAGTTTCCAATCGAATGAGCCCCTTTTGAAGTTTCTATGACAACGTTTTCTATGGAAACCTTATATGCCCCCAGGGCATAACTTATAACCTTCGCCCTGAGCGCTGTGGGGGGGGGTCTCATCCTCAAAGGCTTAATTTCAGAACTTTCAACTACGTTGAACAAAATGGCTATCACAAAATTTGGATTGGATGTATTTATGTAAATGGTGGTCGTGAGAGGGGGGTTAGTTGCCCTTCAATCACTTTCGACTATTAAAAAGGGCACTAGCCCTTTGAATTTCCTATCGAATGAGCCTTTTTTGAAGTTTCTACGACAACGTTTTCTGTAAAAATCTTCTATGCCCCCAAGGCATAACTTACAACCCTTGCCCCGAGGCTGTGTCCTCCTCTAAAACATAGTTTGTATCAGAAAATCAACTACGCTGAACAAAATGGCTACCTCAAAATTTTGATTTGATGTTTTTGGGGAAATTGTTGGCGTGGAAGGAGTGTTAGTTGCCTTCCAATCACTTTCGACAGTTAAAAAGGGCACTAGCCACTCCAATTTCCAATCGAATGAGCCCTATTTGAAGTTTCTACGACAACTCCTTCGATAGGAGTGCCCTGGTCTACCCCCCCCCCCCAAAAAAAATACATTTTGCCAACATAGTTCTTTACTTAGGCAGCGCGATTGCGCTGCCTATGAAGAGAGAGAGATTATTGTCCTATATAGCTGTGTTTAAAAGTGGGCTTTAATTTAATTGGTTTATTTTTGTGACGTATTTTCGTAATAGCCAATCAGATTATTGTATGCCAGAAAGGGAAGCCAAATAAGCTTTTATTTTTTAAACGTTGTTGTATTTACCTGTAGTAACTGTCGATATTTTGAGCCGTTTAAAGTAATTCACAACCGGATTGTTTGTTTTTGTAGGAAATTAAATAAAAAAAACAAGTTTTTTTTAACTGAAAGTAAGGAACGACGTTAAAACTTAAAACGAACAGAAATTATTCCGCATATGAAAGGGGCTGTCCCCTCCTCAACAACTCGCTCTTTATGCTAAAGTTTTTAATTGTTTAAAAAAAATAGAGTTGTGAGAAAGTCAAACTTTAGCGTAAAGGGCGAGGTGTTGAGGAGGGGACTCCCCCTTTCATATGTGGAATAATTTCTGTTCGTTTTAAGTTTTAACGTCGTTCCTTACTTTCAGTTAAAAAACTTGTTTTTTTATTTAATTTTGAACGTTTTTTAATTAATGCAGGTTTTGATTTTGGGTCACCGTACGTGAATAATTAAAAAAAAATTGAATATTAATTTTACTTTTATTTGTTTAAATGGCTTTCTCGAAACCTGTTTAATTTTATTTACGAACGTTTTTATTAGTAATAAATATACGTAACTTACGAAATAACTTACGTAACGAACCTCTATATTCTTATATTTTTAATACTTATATTAGAGGGTTCACCCCCTAGTCAATACCTTGCTCTTTAAGCTAAAGTTCGAATTTTGTTCCAATTCTTTAAAAATGACCCCTTAATCATAAATGCTGTTAATTAGAATAAATAGCTCTTATGAAAGTACTAAATAATCTTTGGCTTAAAAAGTGAGATATTGACTAGGGGATAAACCCAATCATATACGCAATGTTTTCTATCGTTTTAAGTTTTGATGTTGCTCCTTATTTTCAGTTAAAAAACTTGTTTTTTTTATATATAATTGATCTTTATTTAAATAATGCTGGGAAATCCGGCGCCCCCTTCATAGCAATGTCCCTTCTCCCATGAAAACTTCCTTCATTCTAAGATCCTCCCACATAGCCCCCGACCCACTCCCCCCGCCACTACCAGAAAAAATCCCCTCTGAAAACGTCTGTATACTTCCCAATAACCAATACTATATTTTAACATTTGGTACAGTTCATAACTTTCAGCCCTCCCGCCGGGAACTTCGGGGGATAAAATCATCCTAAAAGACATAGTAATCAAATTTTCGACCATGCTGAACAAAATGGCTATCTCAAAATTTGATCAGGTGACTTTGGGAAAATAGTGAGCGTGGGAGGGGGCCTAGTTGCCCTCCATGTTTTTTGGTCACTTAAAAAGGGCACTAGAACCTTTAATTTCCATTTCAATGAGCCCTTTCACGATATTCTAGGATCACTGGGTCGATACGATCACCCCTGGGAATAAAAAACAAAAAAAAACAAACAAACAAACAAATAAACACGCATCCGTGATCTTTCTTCTGGCAAAAAAAGGCAAGATTCCACATTTTTGTAGATAGGAGCTTGAAACCTCCGCAGTAGGGTTCTCTGATACGCTGAATATGATGGTGTGATTTTCATTAAGGTTTTATAACTTTTAGGGGGTCTTTCCCCCTTTTTCAAAAATCAGCCAACTTTTCTCAGGCGCGTAACTTTTGATAGGTAGGACTAAACTTGATGAAACTTATATATTTGAAATCAGCATTAAAATTTGATTCTTTTGATGTATCTATTGGTATCAAAATTCCGTTTTCTACAGTTTCGGTTACCATTGAGCCGGGTCGCTCCTTACTTACAGTTACCACGAACTGTTTGATTTTAGGCTAGGAAAAAGAACGAATGATTCTTACAACATTTTTTACACGTAAGTTCTCCATTTAAACATCTTATTACGATTAAAACTGTTAATAGAAATGTGACCCTGGTGAATTTATTTCAAATTAGGGGGGGGGGGTGCTTGAGACACAAAAATACAACGATCGTTTTCTTTTTTTCAGGGGATGAGGTCCTTTCGACAAATCTTAGGGGGCTTTCCCTTCCTTCTCAGGAATTATTTAAGTAAATTTCTCAACTATCACAGAAAAAACGGAACTACTGCTCTGGCGAAGCCAAAGATAATTGAGGGGAAGGGGGAAAAACATAAATTTATATTCAATTTTACCATGGAAAGGGGTTTTTCCATAAAAAAATCAAATGCTAGTGGGCTGGGAGGTAGATTATACAAGAGGGAAGAGTTCTAAACCTCCAGTTATGGGTTTTCGACCTTTGAGATTATAATGGTACACTTTTTATGCTTCCCAGCGTTTCAACAAAGTACCATTTTTGGCAAACAAAGTACCATTTTTGGTGAAACATGACACTTTACGATGGCGTTATCAAGGCAAATTCCCAAAAGGCACGTAGAAATGATAAAGAGCTTCGAAATGAGCCATTAAGTATTCTCAGTTATGTTACAGTAGCCTGCTAATTCCGCTTTCTGCTAATCAGCAGACAATTTGAAGCCTACTAAGTGCACTGGGGAAGGGTACATGAAAGTGATTGTAAACCTCCATTCAAGGGTTTTCAACCATGCAGAATACAATTTGAATTTTTGCCTGCCAGCCTTTCCACGCAGGAACTCGAACTAAAAAGTGCTACTTTTGGTGCCATATGGGTCTAACAGACGGACTTGTCGAGACAAATTTATAAAAAAGCACGTATATTTGCTTAATAGATTTTTAAATGAGTCATTAAACATCTCTATATGACGTCGTGGCAGCCTACTTGCCTCGGTTGAGAAAAAAAGAGACATTTCAGTGCTCCCCATGCAAAAAAGTTCCCCAGTTGTTCATTTTGGGGGACTGTATTTCTCCTGTCTATGGTTTTCGACCATGGTGATTCTGTTCATGCACTATTCGTTTCTATTTGCCGCCATTTTCAAGGAGTTTGTATTTCTCTTGTCTATCTTTTTCGACCATGGTGATTCTATTCATGCACTATTCGTTTCTATTTGCCGCCATTTTCAAGGAGTTTGTAATTCTCTTGTCCATGGTTTTTGACCATGGTGATTCTATTCATGCACTATTCGTTTCTATTTGCCGCCATTTTCAAGGAGTTTATATTTCTCTTGTCTTTGTTTTTCGACCCTGGTGATTCTATTCATGCACTATTCACTTCTATTTGCCGCCATTTTCAAGGATTTTGTATTTCTCTTGTCTATGGTTTTCGACCATGGTGATTCTATTCATGCACTATTCGTTTCATTTGCCGCCATTTTCAAGGAGTTTGTATTCCTCTTGTCTATGGTTTTCGACCATGGTGATTCTATTCATGCACTATTCGTTTCTATTTGCTGCCATTTTCAAGGAGTTTCGAACTCTTTTATGGAATTCTCATAAAATTGTTTCCACAATAAGCTTTTACTATTAAGGTCAACCGAAATAATAGTTATCATTCCTGAACGAACGACAGATGGTAGTTTTTTCTCACTAGATGGCAAAACGCGTTTTTAAACTTTTGGTTACTATGAGCCGTGGTTCACTCTGCTAAATTGCAGCTATTGCTGCAACCATGAAAAGAACGTGAAGAGCAAATCGAACTCCTGAAGACGGTTTTTGATAATTTCTTTATTACTTTAAAAGACTTTGTAGAGTTTGTAGAGTTACTTTGTAGAGTTGCGACAAAGAGGCAATCTTTAGCGTAATAAAGACAGCCCTTTTCATAAACGGAGTAATTTCTGTTCATTTTAATTTTTAACGTCGCTCCTTACATTCAGTTAAAAAAACTTGTTTTTTTACTTAATTGTGATAAAGAACGTTAAACTTATTATCTCGTTGCTATTCTGTTGAGCAATCATGAAACAACGTTACACTTAACTCCAAGTAATATATTTTAAATGCCCTATTAACTTGTATTTTATATGATGTTTCATTAGGTACTGAAAAGAAAAACAAGGAAAGCCATAGAAATGCCTCATATTTTGATAGTTTGATTAGAAAAAAAGTAAAGAAACCCTTTACGACATATATCTCTGGAATTCAAAGATATTTTTAAGACGTAAATGAAGCCTTATGTTTGCTTTAAAAATACGAGACCTTTAATAGAAAAATATTCATGTAAGCCTACAAGCAAAAAACCACTTAAGTTCAGTTTTAACTGGCTTCTTCATTTCTTGAAATTAAAGGACAGGGATAGATTATACATTTTGGCAAGGAATTTTACTAAATATGAAGCCATTTATTTCTTACTTCAAAGATGGACTTAAAGGACCTATCAAAGGGGATGAGTTACTTGTAAGAATGGAAACTAGCGGTATTGTTTAAAAAACAATGCCATCTAGCCTTTGGCGTTTCTTTTCATTTTTTTACTTAGTAATTGTGTTTTTGTTACAGAAACTGAGATCAGATGCATGTTTCTATACAAATTTTTACTCTTACGCTAGTTTTGTCTTATTATAACAGTAAAAAAAATACTAATATTCGGTAAACACAAGATGGCATTGGTGATTTTTTCGGCTCTCATAAACTTATTTTCACTCTTATAAATTATCCATACTTTTTGGGATCTATTATCGCTCGGCAGAGATGACCTTTCTCATGGGTGCCCGCAGGAAATTATTTATGTTAGGGGAAGGACAAAACCCCAGAAATGTACCGGTATGTTAAGGGTTTAAAAATTGCCCGAAAAGCATGATATTCTGAACAAATCTTCTTTGAGACTTTCCATGTTTTGTTGTTTTAAGAGACTGGATTTGGAGGGGGTAAATTGTGAAATTGAGGAGCTAAGATTTACCTTTCCAGAAAGGTCCCTGTAAAAAAAAACTCAACAGTTTCACAGAAGGTATTTTTCTCCTGGGACTTGGTGTTTAAGGTTACTTACCTTTCTACAATAAAATTTTAAGTGTAAAATTATTTTAATCGATTTATTCTAAGTAAGTCTATCTAAAATTCCTGCAGAAATGTGCCGTCATATTGGGGTTAAAAAGTTACTCGAAAAGCATGATATTTTCTACGGATGTTAAAATACTTGAGACTTCTCTACGGTTTGGTCTTCCAGGATACTGGAGTGGGTGGGGGGGGGGGGTTGGCAAACCCGTAGAGATGTGCCGTTATGTTAGGGGTTAAAAAATCCGCTGAAAAGCATAATTTTTTGTTTCTAGGCTTTTCTGTGTCTTTTGTCTTTCAGGTGACTTAAAGAGGATAAACTTAACCCCTTCTGTAAAATTAAGGAGCTAAGATTTACCTTTCCAGAAAGGTCACCTTAATACAAAAAAAGCTCAAAGGTTTCGCAAAAGCAATCTTTCTCCTGGGATTTAGTGTTCTTAGTTGACTTACTTTCTACAATAAAATTTGAAGTGTAAAATTAATTAGTAGATTCATTTTAATTAAGAATCTGTATCTTAGAGTCTTAGTAACTTTTACTTTTTCAGGTTAATCAATTGTCAAGCAGAAATTATCAAGACGGAAAGATCAAGGTGGGTGTATATTTTATTCTATCCTTGAACACACATTTTTTAGTTACCAAAAAGCCCTTCTGATGTATTACATACAAATAAATTTTCCACTCCAAAAGCCTTTTTCTCATATTTTTGAGGCTCGTGGGCTTAGGAAGTATTTTATTTTCAAGTAAAAAATAATCTTATAAAGTATTTTTTACATGTCTATGATATATTGGAAGAGGGCTATTTTTAACGGAAATTAAAGGTTGTAGCTCCCTTTATAAGTAACCAAAAATATTGGAAGGCAGCTAGCCCCTCGCCCTCCTGATCCCCCTCCTCCCAAAGTCGTCCGATCAAAATGTAGAGATAGCCATTTTGTTCAACATTGTTCAAAGGTCCAGTAACTATGCTTTTGGTGATGATATGACTCTCCTTAGTCCCTGGGGAAAGTGTTGTATGCAGTATGGGGTGAATCTGTGTCGAGCGTATCGGTAATTGGGCGTCTTGTTTTCCAATTATGGTTGTTTGCCTTCTAAATGAACCTGTCTTTGTTAAGGCTGATTATGGTAATTCTTAAGCAATGCTGTTTTTCCTACTATGCCAAGAAATCACGATTAACCGCCAAAATTTGAGCGATCTTGAGGTGGTATTTTTTTTTAACATTTTCAGGACGGGATTTTGCAGGGAGGGGATTTTCTACGGGAAGAGTTTTCCATAGGAAGGGAAGCTGCTGAGGGAACTTTTCAGGAGAAACTCCACACCAGTGGGAGGTGATTTACTGGCATTATTTGAAAAATCGTCACAAAAAATAAAAATATCAATCCAATCTTTCATCCCTTAATTCTATGACTGTCTACCTTATTTCTGTCCTAGAAATTGCGTATGGACGGATGATAGATAGACTTATCTATCAACAAATGAAATAACATCATTTTTATACAATCCTAAAAAGGGCTTATCCCAGATTTGCCTCTCACTCACTTGGACTATCTGTTTTTGGCTTTTTCTACAATTAGCCATGGCTTGATGCCTGCAACTACTTGATTTGTATCAAGAGCAACATTAGAACTGAAAACGAACATAAATTATTCCGTATGTGAAAGGGGCTGCCCCCTTCTTAACACCCCGCTCTTTACGCTAAAGTTTTTATTACTTCAAAAAGCTGACCAGTGACACAGAGTCAAACTCTACCGTAAAGAGTGAGGTCCTGTGGAGAGCACAGCCCCTCCTCACTAGATTTAGAAAAATACATTTCCCCCCCCCCCCGAAAAAAGACTGGTTTAACAGACTTCAAAGACTGGTTTCAGCACCCCTCTCAAAAAATGGTATGCATCTAAATTATTTGTGCTTTGGCCCCTCCCCATCTCCCCGAGGAAAAATCCTCTGTGCTTTCATAAGTGTTTAATTTTTGTGCACTATATTTTATTTATTATTCACTAAAATTTATAGCTACACTTTTGATGTTATATTCAGTTTTTTTTTCTCTGACCACAGCTTTCGAATTCCTGGCTCATGATATGTTCATTAAGAAATTCATTCTTATTAAGTTTTTCCATCGAGCTATGCCTGTTTTTTGTATTCTTAATAAGTTGTCTATTGATATAGTCGAGAGCAACCTCCCCCTCCTCTCCCAAAACATGATATGAATTTAAATTGTTTGTGCTTCGGCGTCTTCCCCATCTCCCCCAGGGAAAGTCTTCTGGACTCTAAGTGTTTAATTTTTCCGCACTCATAGATTTATTTATTATTCATTAAAAGTTATAGAAACACTTTCGATGTTATATTCAGTTGTATCCCTGGCTACAGCTTTTGAATTCCTACCTCATAATATGCTCATTAAGAAAGTCATTCTCTCTAAGTTTTCCGTCGAACTACGCCTGTGTTATGTATCCCTAATAAGTTGTTTATTGGTATATTCGAAAATGTTATTGCCTTGAAACTAAAGGCGACACCGGGCAAAGGCCATATCTTGATGAAAGTGTCAGTCCGGAATATTAAGTGTTTCTTAGGAAAAGTTAATATTAGAAAAAGAGATAGAAAAAACAGAAGGCTGGTTTGAAAAAACCTGGATCCCCCTCTTTTGGGATATAAGTAGGGAAACTTTTTTATAATTTAATTCTATTGAAATGATGGTAAAGTTATTAGGTTAAGAAATATGGGGAAAAGGTTAAGAAAAAGGATGTTGTACATAAGGTTTTAGTTGTCTGATTTAAGGTTTCTTTTTAATAAACTCGCCGAATGTTAGATTAACTTGCTACCCGTAAGACAGAAACGTATAAAGGGAGGTGGGGAGAGGCTCGGCACCAGCTCCTTTAACCCACGATAATTCTTTTCGTTTTTCTGAATCTCTGGGCGCTTATTATTTAAATTACAAAATATGTTTTGTTTCAAGAGTACTCCCCCTCAGAAAAAAAATTCTGAGGGGGAACGTACGTGCGTACGTTCGTGCGTCTTCTTACGTGCCTTTGTAAGAAAAAACATACCATTCAGATTGCCTTTCAACATTGTATTTCTTGCTTATTTGTCATTAATGGTTGGCTCAAAATGTCAAATGATGCCAATTTGAAGAAAGAAACAAGAAAACCAGCGAAAATTTGAATGTACATTGGGGCTATATCGAGGTATTAGGGAGGCTGAGGTGTTTTTAGGGGAGTGAAGAGGGAACAGTCGCCTTGGGCCCAGAAATCCTTGGGGCGCAAAATTTCAAATAAATAATCTAACGGTTATAATCATTTGGTAATTTTGAAATTTTATTTTTATTAAAGTAAGCAGAGGGCACAGTTGGCAGTTAGTATAAGCAAATTCAATCCGAAATTTTCATTTTTCTTATATCTTTATCACCGTTCCTTGAAAATAAAAGTCAGCAGACCGAATTTAATTAATTTTTATGTTTTTGTTGTGCTATTTTTTATTCAAATTTTCTTAATAAATGGAGATTTTGTTGAAATCTGGCCTGAAAATTTTTTTGTGAGGCGGGGGGGGCGGGAACTAATCAAGATTTTCTCCGGGCGCAAGAGAGGCCAGAACTGCCACTTTAGGGAGGAGGGCTGGAATGAAATTGCGATGGTTTATTACGGTAGTATGTTTTTCTCTCAGCTATCGAATCTATAGAACACTCGATAAGTCACCCTTTTTTTACAAACAGCGAAATAATTTAAAATTTGGGCTGTATTGGTTGTTTTGGAAAACAACCAAGATTTAGGTCTCTGATGGTCAAGAGACTAATAACTGTCACTTTTTACAAATAAGGTCAGGTAATTTTCGTCCACGGATGGTTTGTACCAATCAACTTGTATGACTTTCTTTTGATGTGAATAAGTTCTAAGATGCCAAGAAATCCTGAGGAACAAGCTTTCAGATATCTTTCACTTTTAAATAAATGAAATTGACTTATTTCAGGACTGATCTTAGTTTGGTATTCTTATTCGTTTTAACATATTTACTACAAGTCTCCTAACTATTCTGATGCAAAAAGTTCCTGTTTGTCTATAACATCGTAGCTCCTCCTCTCCCCAAGTTATGCCAGTTTGGGCATAACCCAACCTATGCCAGTTTGGGCATAACCCAAGCTATGCTAGTTTGGGCGTAATTAATTTTTTCATATGAATGAATGAATGCATTTAATACCCCCTCAATGAAAAAACAGATGGAGCAAAAAAAAAAAAAAAGTACAGGACACTAATTCTTCTGACACAAACAAAAAAAAAATACACGAACCAGAAGCAAATGTCGACTATTGCTGTAACTTGACTGACGAATTACGACGATCAATTTGCGACAGAACTGCTTCTTCAGGGCTGGTTTCACCATACTGGCACGTAACATACCTATTGTTTGTCCATGGTGGTAAACGCAGCAGAAACTTTGCCCGCTTGTACACTGAACGTAATTTCAGTTTAGCTGTAGCCGTAAAAATACACCAAAATGGGCAAAAAGTATTTGTTTTTATGATTCCTCGCCCCCACCCCTCGCCCCCGCCATCTTTTTTTATTATTTGGCCCCCGAAAAAGCTTCTGGGTACCGGCCTGAACCAGGGATATTCTTTTACCCAGGGATACTTTGTCCTTATATGGGTGCAGTCACATACGGTTGGTTATTTGTAATTTATAATTTATTTATTTCAGTTCAGTTCTGTTCAATATGGGTTTTAATTCAAAAAAATATATATAAAAATACACTTAACTTAGTTCCTTGTGCATTGATGCACGTTTGGGCCCGTAATAATTGCACACTCTAAATACAGCGTGGCCTCCTGTCCTCTTCAATTTCCAACCAGAACCGCCATCAAATAACAATAAATTTAACACAACTTCTCCTCCACTCACACCCCTTGAAGTATTAAACTGAAATATGATAATTAATAATAATATCGAAAAATTCTAAACATAATAATAATAAAATAAATCTAGTAAAAAAAAATTTAATCTTTTAGATATTTTTTCACATTCTTTTTAAAGGAGCCGAGAGACTTATATGACCGCAGCTCTTGCGGAAGTGCATTCCACTCTCTAGCACACGCAATTCTAGGAGAAAATTCCGACCTAGCTCTCGGTGTCGGGGGTATGTAAATGTCTGATGAAGATCGTGTATTTAAACTATGGATTCGTGATGCTAGTTTGAATAAGCCTCTAAATGGTGATGGGAGTGTTCCTGAAAAATATTTAAAACAAAAAACGGTGCAAGATAGTCTATAAAGTGATGCCATTGATAGTCTGTTCCGTGCTGGGCCTAAAATTTGAAGTGCTTTATTGTGAACTGAGTTTAGTCTCTGTAAATGTGTCTTGAAATTAGATTGCCAAACCGTAGAACAATATTGACTGTGAGGCTTTATAACTGCATTGTAAATCAGGATCAGTATTTTCTTAGGGAAATGGTGACTAAGTTTTCTCAAGATTCCAAGGTTCCTTAAAAGCTTCGTCTCGACACTTGCTTTATGGTGTCTGAACGAGAGGTTTTCGTCGATTAGAAACCCTAGGTAACGAACATGTCCTTTTTCTGGTCTCTTGATAAGTCCACGAAATGTGTCAATGCCAATAACATGAGGAGCCAGCGAATCTATACGTGAAAAAAATAAAACACTCGATTTGTCAATGTTGATGACTTGACGATTTGCGTCCATCCATAGGTACGTTTCTTCAAGAATGTCTTGTAGCTTCGTTTTGAGAGACTTGATGTTCCATTCTGAGCTTGCCAAAAGTGAATCATCCGCAAATGCCGTTAGTTCGTCCTCGGTTTGTACTATAGACCCCGGCGTAGTTTGTGGGTAACATAGTTTGCAGCAATAAAGGCTACAACTTGCAGTAGCCAGTACATGCTGAAGATCATTTACGTGAACAAGAAACAATACCGGTCCCAATTTAGAGCCCTGTAGCACCCCGCAATTAACTACGACATCATTTGTATGGTCATTTCCTGTGTAAATTCGACGATTTTCCAGGTAAGACTTAAACCAATCTAGGACTTGGCCACGAACTCCAATATGATCCAGCTTTCCTAGTAATATTTCGTGGTGCATGCTATCAAACGCTTTCTTGATATATAGAAGCACAGCTGCAGGTAAAGGAACCGAATCTAGGATTCTGCTTACGAATAAACTTAGTGAAGTAAGGGCTTCTTCGGTTGAATGGCCAGCCCTAAACCCAAATTGGTGGCTGTTAAAAAAAGCCTTCGGCCTCTAAATATTGGTAACGCTGGTTTTTCATTGGCGTTTCAAAGACTTTCGAGAAAACTGATAAGATTCAGATTGGTCTATGATTTTCTATGTCTTTATGACTTCCACCTTTGTGAAGAGGTATTATCTTTGCCTTTTTTAACATTTCAGGAAAAACCCCTTTATCTAACGAAAGATTTACAAGGTAAGTTAGAGGCTCAGCAATGGTCGTCACTACTGCTTTCAGTGCCTTTGTGTGTACCAGGTCGAAACCTAAAGCAGAAGAGCCCTTTAAATTTTTTACGAGTAATTCGAGCTCACCTGGTGTTACAGGACTCACTGCCATTGATTTCATACACTTCGGGCCAAGGGATTCTTTGTATGACTTAGATGGTATCCCGACGGAATTTGCTGTGGTATAGCTAATATTTGCGAGAAATGTACTCAGCGATGCGGGAACCTGTGTAGGTTCTGTAATTTTTTCATTATTCACGACCAATTTCTCTGGTAATTTGGGAGACTTAGTGGTTGGCCGTAGAACCGAGTTGATAATTTGCCAAACTTTTCGACCATCCTTCCCGCTTTCCGTCAACTTTTGCTGCAGGTAGCCACGCTTTGCTCTTCGTAACACAGTCCGAAGGACTTTCCTGTATTGCTCATACTGCTCTAGCCGCGCTAAGCTCGGAAAGCGTCTATACTCTCCCCAAAGGTTTTTTCTTATTCACACAGGCCAGAAGACCATCCGTCATCCAGGGGCTAATTGGCTGGTCTTTTTTTCGTTTATTAGTTCTCGGGTTTCTCACGCAACATCTACTGTATATATCCATGAACGTCGAGTGAAATGACCCAAATGCTTCGTTTACATCTTGAATCTCCATTACATTATCCCAGTTTAATTGCTCTAGTTCCTGTTTTAAATTCTTCAAGTTTTCCTCTGTTAAACATATAATCGGTAACATAGGGATGATTCGGGACCTTATCTTAGCTGGTTCTGAAAGGCCGAGTGTTGCATGAATGTGGAAGTGGTCTGATGTGTCGCTGACGAAGAATGCCACCGACTCTGGGAGCAAGGTGCTGAATATTTTGTCGATAAGTGAATGAGTACTCTCAGTAACCCGTGTCGGAATCGTAACAGCAGGATATAGGCCTGAACCTGCCATATTATTTAGCAAATCTGCTGCTTCGACCGTTAGCGGAATACTGAGGTTAATGTTGAAATCTCCCATGAGAATAAGCTCATTTTTTTTACACTGGGCTAGCTCCATAACTTGAGCAATATGTACCATAAACTGAGACGTTGACCCTGACGTATAACTATAAATTTTATCCAAAATAAATTTTTTTTTTGGGTATAGCAATAATTCTAAGAACAACGACTCGAAAATTCCTTCAGTATTTGGTGTAAGGTCTTGCCTAATTTGAACCGTGAGTGTGTTGCGGATATAAATTGCTATACCACCCCTTTTCATCTCTTTTCTGTGGAGAAAATGGCTAGTGTAACCTGGAATATCCAAAAGGCTTTCGGTTTGTTGTGTAATAAATGTTTCACATAGACCTATACAATCTGGTCTAAGCTCCTGACATGTCGACTCTAGATCAGAAAATGAGGAATACAGTCCTTGGCAATTCAAATGAAATACAGAAAGTTGACAATCGGAAGACCTCCCAGTAATTAAATTAGAAATTACATATTTACTTTTAGGAAAATTTTTATCATCAATCAAATGGAAATCATTTTCTTGACCAATTTCTTGATCAAAAATAAGCTTCAGATTTAAATAAGACTCTTCTAAATTTTTTAATCTATCTATATCAAAATCTCTGATACCTCTCGGGGATGAAGCTGAAGAAAAAGTCATCACTTACCAACTGCAATCGGCGGTCCGTCGTGAAAATTTAGAAGAGCAAGGAGTAAAAAACAATGAACATACCCGATTGAACTTCTTTATGGAACACTGAAAGGAAACAAAAACAAACTAGATACCTTGAATTTTGGGAACATGATAAAAGAGAAAAGAAAATTGAACAAATATGAAACAAAAAAAGAAGAAAACAAAATTTTATCTTTAAATCATTCACTGCCATACAACTTAAAAAAGATTTACTGTGCGGCTTCAACAATAATTCAAAAAAATTATCACTATATAACGTAAATAAAAATTAAATATCGGAGAAAAAAAAAAAAAATGACAAAACTACTGGTCGGAAACAACCTCCTCTGGGTCATTTTTGGCAAACAGTTTTAGCGGATCGAAACAGTCATCATCGTATTTAACCCACTGCTGTGAGATTTTTGACTTTTTTGTCTCCAGCCAGAGTTTCACGTTACGCTGGACCACACGAGTCTCACTGACCTTCTCTGCTCCCTTTGCATTTTTTAACTTGTAACCAAGAGCCAATAATTCCTTTCTTCGCTTTCCTAATTCAGCAGGTAAGTCAGTTGACACGCTGTAGCCCGTTTTCTTTAGTTTACCACATTCTTTAAGAATCAATGAGCGATCATAATTCTTGAGCTGCACGGAAATAGGCTCAACTGTTTTTTTCCTACCGCTGCGCAGACTAGTACCAACACCATCACCAGACGCGGTGGATTTTTTGACCCTATACGCAACACTGATACCTATTTGATCAGGATCTGCAATCCCGAGTTTTTTTCCGAAGAAAGTTTTTACTGTATCACGAAGATTTTCAGATTCATTTGGCGTATCGATCCCGTGAAGCAGAATATTGTTTCTCCGTGTATGTAAATCCACTCGAAGTGTAGACGATTTCACTTTAATCAGTTCCAATTTTAACAGCTTATTTTTAGTCTTCAACACCTTATTTTCTTGTTGTAGCATCGAAATCGTAGCCGTTAACTCATCCATTCGCCGGTCAAAATGCTCTTTTGTTAGTGATGTAGCCATCTCTTATTTTTTCAACAATAATGCCGCACAATTTTAAAAATTCTTAAAAAGTCATGAAAGGAAACTTACTCACAAGGGCCCGTAATTTGTAATATCCAGATATTACTTAGGGCCCACTTTTAACAATCGTAATCAGTCAAAACTTATTATCCAAATTGTTTATCCAAGCAGCGTCCTTTGGGCAAGTGACGTAGCTAATCCAAATTCATTTCACACCCGGAGACCTTCACTGTCTGAATGCTAACAGGTAACAAATACAGTGAATCAGGCAGCGGAGTCACTCAAATATAGGGTCGTACCCCAGAGAAGCAACTTATCAAAAGATAGGTGTGTTTTATCATCTTCTGTGTGAAGACGCAGTTCTGTTTTTAATATTCTTAAATATTATGTAGCCAAAAAATGCATAGTGATTGTAATTTCTGAAAAGCAAGATTTAGATGGGGGCTTCAAATTAAATAGGGTGTTTCCCAAATTCCCCTGCAACTAGTTCATCATAGCTAGAAATATTGTTGAGAAGCTTTTGGAATAACATAGAAATTATAGAAATTATAATTTCCTTTATATAATAAAAGCGATTTCTTTTAATTCCTTTTATATAATATTTCATTTCTATAATTTCTTTTATATAATAATTATATTATAATATATGGAAATTATAGTTTCTCAAATGTGCGTGAATATATTACTGTAATATGAGCGTGGTTATATAATTGTTCACTCGTTTTTTTTTGCAGAGTTGACCTGGACCGAGTTCTTAGTCTGAACATGTATGAAGGAGGAAAAAAGGAGTAAGTATTGATTATTGATTGATTATAGGAGTAATATGAGTAATAGTAGTCATAGGAGTAATAGTAATAGGAGTAATAGTAATAGTAGTAGGAGTATATAGGAGTATAGGAGTAATATGAGTGATTATAGGAGTATAGGAGTAGTATAATTATAGGAGTAAGTATTGATTATTGATTGATTATAGGAGTAATATGAGTAATAGTAGTCATAGGAGTAATAGTAATAGGAGTAATAATAATAGTAATAGGAGTATATAGGAGTATAGGAGTAATATGAGTGATTATAGGAGTATAGGAGTAGTATGATTATAGGAGTAAGTATTGATTATTGATTGATTATAGGAGTAATATGAGTAATAGTAATAGTAATAGGAGTAATAGTAATAGTAATAGGAGTATATAGGAGTATAGGAGTAATATGAGTGGTTATAGGAGTATAGGAGTAGTATGATTATAGGAGTAAGTATTGATTATTGATTGATTATAGGAGTAATATGAGTAATAGGAGTCATAGGAGTCATAGGAGTAATAGGAGTAATAGTAATAGTACTAGGAGTATATAGGAGTATAGGAGTAATATGAGTGATGATAGGAGTATAGGAGTAGTATGATTATAGAAGTAAGTATTAATTATTGATTGATTATAGGAGTAATATGAGTAATAGGAGTAATAGGAGTAATAGTAATAGGAGTAATAGTAATAGTAATAGGAGTATATAGGAGTAATATGAGTGATTATAGGAGTATAGGAGTAGTATGATTATAGGAGTAAGTATTGATTATTGATTGATTATAGGAGTAATATGAGTAATAGGAGTAATAGTAATAGTAGTAGGAGTATATAGGAGTATAGGAGTATAGGAGTAGTATAATTATAGGAGTAAGTATTGATTATTAATTGATTATAGGAGTAATATGAGTAAAAGGAGTAATAGTATTAGGAGCAATAGTAATAGTAATAGGAGTATATAGGAGTATAGGAGTAATATGAGTGATTATAGGAGTATAGGAGTAGTATGATTATAGGAGTAAGTATTGATTATTGATTGATTATAGGAGTAATATGAGTAATAGGAGTAATAGTAATAGGAGTAATAGTAATAGTAATGGGAGTATATATAGGAGTATAGGAGTAGTATAATTATAGGAGTAAGTATTGATTATTAATTGATTATAGGAGTAATATGAGTAAAAGGAGTAATAGTATTAGGAGCAATAGTAATAGTAATAGGAGTATATAGGAGTATAGGAGTAATATGTGTGATTATAGGAGTATAGGAGTAGTATGATTATAGGAGTAAGTATTGATTATTGATTGATTATAGGAGTAATATGAGTAATAGGAGAAATAGTAATAGGAGTAATAGTAATAGTAATGGGAGTATATATAGGAGTATAGGAGTAGTATAATTATAGGAGTAAGTATTGATTATTAATTGATTATAGGAGTAATATGAGTAAAAGGAGTAATAGTATTAGGAGCAATAGTAATAGTAATAGGAGTATATAGGAGTATAGGAGTAATATGAGTGATTATAGGAGTATAGGAGTAGTATGATTATAGGAGTAAGTATTGATTATTGATTGATTATAGGAGTAATATGAGTAATAGGAGTAATAGTAATAGGAGTAATAGTAATAGTAATGGGAGTATATATAGGAGTATAGGAGTAGTATAATTATAGGAGTAAGTATTGATTATTAATTGATTATAGGAGTAATATGAGTAAAAGGAGTAATAGTATTAGGAGCAATAGTAATAGTAATAGGAGTATATAGGAGTATAGGAGTAATATGAGTGATTATAGGAGTATAGGAGTAGTATGATTATAGGAGTAAGTATTGATTATTGATTGATTATAGGAGTAATATGAGTAATAGGAGTAATAGTAATAGGAGTAATAGTAATAGTAATGGGAGTATATATAGGAGTATAGGAGTAGTATAATTATAGGAGTAAGTATTGATTATTAATTGATTATAGGAGTAATATGAGTAAAAGGAGTAATAGTATTAGGAGCAATAGTAATAGTAATAGGAGTATATAGGAGTATAGGAGTAATATGAGTGATTATAGGAGTATAGGAGTAGTATGATTATAGGAGTAAGTATTGATTATTGATTAATTATAGGAGTAATATGAGTAATAGGAGAAATAGTAATAGGAGTAATAGTAATAGTAATGGGAGTATATATAGGAGTATAGGAGTAGTATAATTATAGGAGTAAGTATTGATTATTAATTGATTATAGGAGTAATATGAGTAAAAGGAGTAATAGTATTAGGAGCAATAGTAATAGTAATAGGAGTATATAGGAGTATAGGAGTAATATGAGTGATTATAGGAGTATAGGAGTAGTATGATTATAGGAGTAAGTATTGATTATTGATTGATTATAGGAGTAATATGAGTAATAGGAGAAATAGTAATAGGAGTAATAGTAATAGTAATGGTAGTATATATAGGAGTATAGGAGTAGTATAATTATAGGAGTAAGTATTGATTATTAATTTATTATAGGAGTAATATGAGTAAAAGGAGTAATAGTATTAGGAGCAATAGTAATAGTAATAGGAGTATATAGGAGTATAGGAGTAATATGAGTGATTATAGGAGTATAGGAGTAGTATGATTATAGGAGTAAGTATTGATTATTGATTGATTATAGGAGTAATATGAGTAATAGGAGTAATAGTATTAGGAGTAATAGTAATAGTAATGGGAGTATATATAGGAGTATAGGAGTAGTATAATTATAGGAGTAAGTATTGATTATTGATTGATTATAGGAGTAATATGAGTAATAGGAGTGATAGTAATAGTAATAGGAGTATATAGGAGTAATATGTGTGATTATAGGAGTATAGGAGTAGTATGATTATAGGAGTAAGTATTGATTATTGATTGATTATAGGAGTAATATGAGTAATAGGAGTAATAGTAATAGGAGTAATAGTAATAGTAATGGGAGTATATATAGGAGTATAGGAGTAGTATAATTATAGGAGTAAGTATTGATTATTAATTGATTATAGGAGTAATATGAGTAAAAGGAGTAATAGTATTAGGAGCAATAGTAATAGTAATAGGAGTATATAGGAGTATAGGAGTAATATGAGTGATTATAGGAGTATAGGAGTAGTATGATTATAGGAGTAAGTATTGATTATTGATTGATTATAGGAGTAATATGAGTAATAGGAGTAATAGTAATAGGAGTAATAGTAATAAGTAATGGGAGTATATATAGGAGTATAGGAGTAGTATAATTATAGGAGTAAGTATTGATTATTAATTGATTATAGGAGTAATATGAGTAAAAGGAGTAATAGTATTAGGAGCAATAGTAATAGTAATAGGAGTATATAGGAGTATAGGAGTAATATGAGTGATTATAGGAGTATAGGAGTAGTATGATTATAGGAGTAAGTATTGATTATTGATTAATTATAGGAGTAATATGAGTAATAGGAGAAATAGTAATAGGAGTAATAGTAATAGTAATGGGAGTATATATAGGAGTATAGGAGTAGTATAATTATAGGAGTAAGTATTGATTATTAATTGATTATAGGAGTAATATGAGTAAAAGGAGTAATAGTATTAGGAGCAATAGTAATAGTAATAGGAGTATATAGGAGTATAGGAGTAATATGAGTGATTATAGGAGTATAGGAGTAGTATGATTATAGGAGTAAGTATTGATTATTGATTGATTATAGGAGTAATATGAGTAATAGGAGAAATAGTAATAGGAGTAATAGTAATAGTAATGGGAGTATATATAGGAGTATAGGAGTAGTATAATTATAGGAGTAAGTATTGATTATTAATTTATTATAGGAGTAATATGAGTAAAAGGAGTAATAGTATTAGGAGCAATAGTAATAGTAATAGGAGTATATAGGAGTATAGGAGTAATATGAGTGATTATAGGAGTATAGGAGTAGTATGATTATAGGAGTAAGTATTGATTATTGATTGATTATAGGAGTAATATGAGTAATAGGAGTAATAGTAATAGGAGTAATAGTAATAGTAATGGGAGTATATATAGGAGTATAGGAGTAGTATAATTATAGGAGTAAGTATTGATTATTGATTGATTATAGGAGTAATATGAGTAATAGGAGTGATAGTAATAGTAATAGGAGTATATAGGAGTAATATGTGTGATTATAGGAGTATAGGAGTAGTATGATTATAGGAGTAAGTATTGATTATTGATTGATTATAGGAGTAATATGAGTAATAGGAGTAATAGTAATAGGAGTAATAGTAATAGTAATGGGAGTATATATAGGAGTATAGGAGTAGTATAATTATAGGAGTAAGTATTGATTATTGATTGATTATAGGAGTAATATGAGTAATAGGAGTGATAATAATAGTAGTAATAGTAATAGTAATGGGAGTATATATAGGAGTATAGGAGTAATATGAGTGATTATAGGAGTATAGGAGTAGTATAATTATAGGAGTAAGTATTGATTACAAATTTCCTAACTTATTATGCAGAGCTAATTGAGCGTGTTTGATCGCGTTAATACCGATATCAGGTTGTTCCAGCAAACCGTTATAAGGGAAAACTGTTAATGGAAGACGCAGCTCTGCTGCAGGGGGCAAATTTCGTAGGGGGGCAGTTGCTCCAAGATCTTGAAATTTCAAGAATTCGTACTTTACGCCAGCGTATTTGCATCAGTCAATTTAGTTGTTTGATATGCAGTGGATTTTCAGCAAAAGATTCTGCCTTTTAAATCTATTCTTTTCAAATATATAGAAAGGCAATAGGCTAAATTAAAATTTCAATTTAAGCTTTATATCTAGTTTTTGTTTAAGCGTCAACGAAACTTCAACCCTTTTGTGAGTTTGTGAAGGGGCAGCAACGCACTTAGCTGTATAAAAACTTAGATGCTTAGTATACTTAACATAAATAATCAAAATACTTAGCTGCATACTTCTCGACGAAACCCGTTTTCGACAATTAATTAAGTTTTGCTGTCTGTAAGACCTTAGTTTGCTCCACCCCCTCTTCCAATTTCTAAAAGAATGACAAAAGAAATATTTCAATACAAGCAACGTATTGAGTTTCCATTAAAGTGCAAATGACGGTCTAGCCTTTTGCATGGTTTAAGAGATGGCAACACCGCTTTTTATTTGTAATAATTTCTATTAGTTTTAAGTTAGGCTTAATGGTCACTGTTAATTTTTGTTTGTTTTAGGTTTCATCCCTTCATTCATATCGTAATTTCTTTTAATAGTAAGTGCAATATTTTTATAAGGTTCTATCAGCTCGTTTAATTTTAAATTCACTCTACACTTTTCACGGAAAACTGTTTTTTTTTCTGAAAATGGTGGTAGGCTGGATGCTAGCGTCCCAGTGAAAGCATTTGATTTCGGGGGTCAAAACAATAAACAGGTGGTTAGTTTAACCTTTTCTTTGCTCATATTCACGACCATCCCTGTCCCTCCAAAATCAAAACGCGTTATCTACAAAAAAATGCTCAGCAATTTAAGCTTGAAGTAGCTAGACCGTATAGAATATGACGGCATGTGTTGATTTTTGAATAGGAACAAATCACAAAGTAAAACGGGATGCGAGGAAAGAGGAGGGCTTTAGGGTGGGCGCAGGATTTTAAAAAGGGCCAGAAGTAGGAATGTACTATGAAAAAAATTAGGAAAATTTTTGTGACGGGGGGGGGGATAGCCCCAAAAATCTCCCCTGCATACTTTCATTAGTTTATGGCTTCGTAGGCTTCACCAGATAATCCAGTAGGCTTGTCAGTAAAGTATGGACCGTTTGATTAAATAAAAAAAGAAAAAAAAATACATAGAGTAATGTACCTGTTACCGACTGGCTACCATTTCACCAACAGTATCTTATTGACATTTTTATCATTTGCTGTCATTAAAGTATTATTTGTCACGGGTAGTTGTCTATGTTTTCAATGGTGGCTGATAGATGGCTGAAATAGCGCATCCATTTTGGGGCAATTACAAACTGGATTGCAATATTTTTTATGCAGAAATTTAAATTTCAAAATTGTTGGCTTTTGAACTTTACAATTGTATTTTTTTGGATTTTGGTAGACTGAAAGTCAAACTATTTCTATTTAAATTTGAAACTATGCCAATAGGTGCCAGTAACTGATTCATTACCTTAGTTTGTTCTGATTTTGGATGATAAACCTCTTACTGTGTGATACTGTCTTCTCAAATACTGTAGTAGGACATGTGGCAATCGGCTATTATAAATTAGTACTGGTCAACATACCATTAAAGTCCAGAGAAATGGGAAGGGTCATTTATAATTCCAATGTAAACACGATGCGACTGCAATTAAATTCATTCTTTCACCCTCACTCTCATTACCATTACATAGGGATGCGTAACAGTTATGACCCACCTAATTTCTTTGGTGAATGACCACTAAGTATCAGTCTGGGGCTCAGTCATCGCCCTCTAAAGTAACCCCTGGAGATAGGGGGTGTAACTAATGACACTGGATAGGTGTTGATTAAATCTGCGTATAAAAGACCGATTCTATTGTACAGGGGGCTGGAGAACGCCATTACAGTGTCTTTACAAGTCTGTATCGAATTCATAAGTCATCGATGCGGGTAATTTTTGAACATATGGTCCGTAATTCTGACAGAAGATGATGCCGTAATTTATGTGTATTGATAGGGCGTAAATGGTCTCTTCTTTGATATAAATCATTATTGGAATTTATTTCTACATTCATTTTGACAATCTGGAATCGAATCCTTTTTGAGGGTAACTTTCCGCATTTCCTTCACAAATTGTTTGCTGTCAACTTCTCCTTCCTTTGTAAAAAAAAGAGGAAAAGATTATGAGTCAAGGTTTCCACATGTCATGCAAAATTCTAGCTAAGGTTTGTGTGTGTTCTTCTGCTTCAAAGGTGGAATTTTGCTAAAGAAATGAAGGATGGAAAGTCCTGAGATATGATAAACAATTTTATTTCCATTTTTCCGAATTATTTTCGTTTAATACTTTTTCTCTTATTCTCATCCTTACCCTCAAAATTTAATTAAATTCAAAATAAAATTTTATTTTAATTTGTGGTCTAAAATTTAATAAAAGGGTATCTCACGAAATTGCTGGAAATTATTAACGATAGTAAGGCTTTTGTAATGTATTTAGCGTTAAATTTGAATCACTGTTGATGTTAATGTGACGTTAATCACTGTTGGCGTCCACTCGTCGTTTATTAACGTACTGTTAATGTTTATACCCAGAATTGCACTGTCGATTTCCTGGAAATACGTTTTGATTCTTAGAAATGTGTTAAGAAAATAGTTAATTGGTCTGGACTCTGACTTCAGGGAAGAATTATTTCAGTTCTGCAACTATGTACGCATATGGGAGATGCTTCTCTGGGATGATCACCTGCCTCCCTCCCCTAGTTAACCATAAGTAAGTCACAATAATTGTTGTGCTTAAAGTATATTTACGCTTTAGGTTAGACCGACTGGTTATGCTGAAGCCAAATGTTCCATCTCATGAGATGCCCTTAGGATTCTCTTCACTAACAATTGAATTTCCAAACGCAATGGACTTTGACAAGCTAAACAAGTTCCTTGAAAGACTTCTTTGGGAAAAAGACATTTTGAACTCTGAAGGCTTAAGAATAGAAGTTGTTCGCTTAAAGGTATACTTGTTTCTTTACTAGGCTTCATGCTTGGATACGAAAGAAGAATTGTTCTCTAATTTTACTTTTTCGCTTTTCCGCTGCTTTGATTGTTTTTTTTTTTTTTTGTATGTCTTAGAACCTTTAAGCCCACCCATTAATTGCAAAGACTAATGAAAGAAAAATATGAATAATACTAAGAGGGGTCACGATAAAATAAAAGTTCAAAATAGGGATAAAATCCAAGTTAACAGACAGTGTATAGAAAATTCACAAAAAATACCAGATATTTCGGTCACATATACAGTGACCGTCATCAGTAGTAAAAAAAATATCTGGTATTATTTTGTAAATTTTCCATACACTGTCTATTAAAAAGGATTTTATCCCTATTTTGAACTTTTATTTTATCGTCATGGAAAGGCAGTGTGGTCTCCGAAATTATCTAAGAGGGGTCACTCTGCCTCAGAAATGATGTACACCAGGTTTCACGTTCCAAGCGTGGCGGAACTGTGCCAAGCGTTCTGGAGACTGTGTCAAACGTGACAAGACTGTGTGGCAGATGTGGCGTTCCGATATGTTCCCCAGGTATGGAGAGCTCGGCACCTCCTGGATAACACTTTTTGACAGACTTTGGGCTCTACTTTCATTAGGGCACCGTTTGTACCTTGTAAATACATGACGTCGCTTTCAGGCCTATAGGTCGTATCTAAGTTTTTATGCTACCTCTACTAGCAGCTCACCGCAGCACCAAGTCGTTTAAGGCCAACGCAGCTACGTACATTCCTCCTCCATCCCAATCTATTCTTCCCTCTTTACACCATCCCAGGAACTTCCAATTTCCCTTAAATATTTCCTTACGACATCTTCCCACCCTAACCGAGGACGACCTGCTTTTCGGTTGGTTCTAGGCAGTTGGCCGAAAATGACAATCTTTGGCAATCTGTCATCCACAGAACGTGCCCTAGCCATTCTAAAGTTTCTTTCATTATAGCCCCAGAAATCGCGGTTGAGCCGCACTTTTCGTACAGCCTACTGTTTGAAATACGGTAAGTCAGTCGGAAACCCAAAATAATCCGTAGGCAATTTTTCTGGAAAACATCTGACAAATCTTCCTCCGTTTTTCGGAGCGCCCATGCTTCAGAACCATTCTTGACCACTGTCATCACTATAGCTTCCGAAATTGTAATATTGGTTCGCACACTTATCTTTCTATTCTTCCAAATTTTTTTTTCAATGCTGAAAAAACGCTGTATTAAATACCCATTAGGTAATATTATACCCTTTAGGTAATTGCCAGAACCGTTTGCTAAGTATTTTTTTAAAGGTGGATCAGCAGAGCAATGTAGATCAGAAGGGGCAAAGTTTGATTGAATATATATTGCCCTTCTCTTTGAGAACCGTAAGAAAACTATTCTATGCATCTCAGAAGTGTGAAAATGTCGGATGCGACCTTTAGGTGTGGTAGTGACAGTAAAACCTTTAGGTGTGACAGTGGGAGTGGTAATGATGTTCATCCCTGCTCATCATAGGTCCTGATGAAATCTTAAAAAGATAAAAAACGTTGAAAAAAGATTTCAAAATTTCTTTTTTTAACCGGTATGGCAGAACCATGGTCTCCAATGACTGCGTGCAGCCTGTCAGAGTGCCCTGTAGCCTCTGCGGAAAACATTTTGTGTTGCGGCAAAGTGTTGCAAGAAATGGAAAAAAATTGCTCAGTTTAGCTTTGAAGTTTCTCTAGTGTAATATACAAGAGCTAAAAATATTTTCTTTGTATTCTTCTGACGGGAATAAACAGACATAGGCCGTAAATATACGACTCTTGTTGAATTGTCTAGATGCTTAAAAAAAAAAAAAATCTAAAATTAGTCACCTATTTTTTGTGTTATGTTTTTTAATTTTTTATGATTTTTTGTATTGTAGAAAAAACTTTAATGATCGGAGGCACGAAAGCCTCTGCAGCTCCTCTTACACCCACTCCTTTCCAGTACCACTAGTCTCTCTGCAGAAAGGTAGGCATGTTGGAACTTTTTCAAACCTGAACCCTGAAACTATTCTCATTCTGTGTGATTGGGGAACCAAAGTGGGAAAGTGGTATCTCCAGCATCCAGGTATATAGTTTGTGCCAACATTTATGACTAAAGAAAAGAACAAAGGACTTTTGATTTCTTTGGTAGAAAATCAGCTAATCATATCGATGGGGTAACATTTTAAAGAAAACAACCATGAAACAAAATTAAGTATGTATGAAAGATGTGTTTTTGCGATCAGCTTTTGACTTTTGCATATCTTATATGGTTGTTGATGCAATTTTTTCTTTCTGCCTTGGAACCCTGTAATAGAACTTGGCCATCGCCCTGTTTTAGGTATGCCTGCTTGTTACAAATTTACAGTATCACCTTTTTCCACATATCAAAAAAAAAAAAAAAAAAACCTATTGGATTTTCGTCATGAAGTAAAATTTTTCCTCATGGCGATTATTCTACAATTTTCAGTAACCAAAGTAGCATAAAATAGAATCAACTCGAATTTCTTAATTTGCAGAATTCTGAGAATTCCAGGAGCTGAAATCGTTTGTATGCTTTAGAATTCGACGTAAATTTGTAAAGAAAATGCGTATTTAACGTGTATTTCAAATACATAAATCAGCAAAAAATACATATATTATTAGGCGAAGAACAACTATAATCCAGATATTTTGCCTTTATAAGCAAGAAGTTGTCGTAAGTTCTTAGAAAAAAAACTAGGGTAAAAGAATTTGAAATCAACAAAACAACAAGAGTGAAAATTTGAAAATTAAGATCGTGAGGAAAATACTAAAACAATGAAGAACTAAAAGACAAGAATTTTCAAAAATAGAAGCAGATCGAAAATGAAAAACAATCCAAAAAATAAAAATCAACCGAGTTACTTTCTGAATTGGCCAGTAGGAAAGTTATCATTTTTGTATCTTCCTTCCAATTCTATTTTAGAAATCTATACATTTAGGTTATTCTTTTTCCTGGTTGTTCTTTTGATTTGATATATTATTGGCTTTGCTTCAATTCTTCCTTTTCATTTTTTCTAGTTATTCCACACCAATCCTTTTTTTGTATTAGACGGGTTTTGTTACTTTTGCGGAATATTTATGACATAGTTTTCTACTCTGAACTATTCTTACCTGAAGTCCCATTTTTAGAGTTTTTTCTTATATACAGAGTGTTATCATGTTTGGCTAGTTCCATTTCAGATCTTTATAGAATATCTCAAAAACATATAACATTATTAAGTCAGACCTTTAAGGGTACGTTGTGGCGGATTTTGAACTAGCCAGGTAGCACTATGTGTATACTATTAATACTACCACAACAGTTACTGTAATTAATGACGTTAAGAGTATTAAGGTAAAACTATTTAGGGAATGTTTAGGTGGAGTTTCTATTAATCGAAAAAACTATATGCCTGTTACTGCCAACTGCGCCGTCTACTTTATTCTAATAAAAGTAAAAATCAGAAAAATACAAAGCGATTCTAACCATTAGATTGTTTTTTTTTTGAAATTTTGCGCTTCTATATTTTCTGCCCCCGGGGCAAGTTTACCCTTTGTCCCCCTTAAGAGCGCCTCTGAGTCTGTATTCCCTGTTGTGAAACACAACCTTGTCTTAGTTTTTGGTAAGGCTGTCTGATGCTTCTGATTCCAGGCTCGGTGGTAGCGTGCCCTAGAAAGAGGGAGACAGGGTGGTTCCCAGCCAGATAAAGCAAGCACTCTCTAGCGTCAATTGCTGAACTACTTTAAGACGATTTGGGTACAAACCAGGGGGGTTTTTACCCAAATGTTGAAACTGTTGAAACTTAAGCCTAGGTTCAGTATATTGAATTTGTCACTGGGCAAGTCCCGGGGAAAATGAGGCCTTGAGGCGAAGAAATGAGACTTGAAGCAAAAGGTCTACCTATGAATACTAAACTTAGAGAATCGGAATTGTTGACTGATGAGAAGAGATGTGACCCAGACAATTGGAAAGAGATCACTATAGAAATAGATTAATGGCCAATGACTGTTGAGTGTGAGCCTCTCTGCCCTCTGCGGTGCGATGGGCACATGCTGGATAGTGGTTTTTCAGGATTGAAGCCAAGATTCTCTATCAATTAATGTTATCAAATAGTTTCAAGGTCCTTGGTTGAGGCTTTGTTGCTCTTGGGGTATCCACGCACGATTTTGACAGAGACAGTCGTAATATTTAAGGCATACGCTGGCATAATGATCCTATAGAAACTCCAAGAGGATAGAGGGTGAACTTGAAGGCGAAAGTTATGCATTAATATTCCATTGGATCTAGGAACTTATCCTAAAAATGTCACCTTGGTGGGATCTCTCCATCCCCGTTTTCCAAAAACCATCTATAACAACTTCCTTTTCATCAATTCTGTTTTCTATTCGTTTTTGTTTGCACCTTAGCATCGGAGTTTTTTTGCTGATTCAGGGATATGGGGGACCATTCGATGTAGAATTTGATGTGTTGAATTACTATAATTTTTTATACTTTTAATTAAACGAAATCAAACAGTTCGTGGTAACGAACTGTAAGGAGCGACCCGGCTCAATGGTAACCGAAAGTCTAAAAAACGGAATTTTGATACCAATAGATGCGTCAAAAGAATCAAATTTTTATGCTGATTTCAAATATATAAGTTTCATCAAGTTCAGTCTTACCCATCAAGAGTTACGCGCCAGAGAAAATTTGCCTTATTTTCGGAAAAAAGGGGGAAACACCCCCTAAAAGTTATAGAACCGTAATGAAAATCACACCATGATATTCAGCGTATCAGAGAACCCTACTGTAGAGGATTTAAGCTCGTATCTACAAAAATGTGGAATTTTGCATTTTTTGCCAGAAGAAAGATCGCAGATGTGTGTTTATTTGTTGTTTTTTTTTCTTTTCCCCAGGGGTAATCGTATCGACCCAGTGGTCCTAGAATATCGTAGGAGGGCTCATTGGAACGGAAATCAAAAGTTCTAGTGCCCTTTTTAAGTGACCAAAAAAAATGGAGGGCAACTAGGCCCCCTCCCACGCTCATTTTTTCCCAAAGTCACCCAATTAAAATTTTGAGATTGCCATTTTGTTCAGCATAGTCGGAAATCTAATAAATATGTCTTTTAGGATGACTTAATGCCCCACAGTTCCCAGGGGATGGGCTGCAAGTTATGAACTTTGCCCATTGCTTACATATTGTATTGGTTATTGGGAAGTATAGGCTACAGACATTTTCAGGAAAGATTTTTTTCTGGTGAGGGGGGACGGAGGAGTGGGTTAGTCGGGAGAATCTTTCGGTGGAGGATGTTTCTTTCGGGTAAGAGACATTTCTATGAAGGTGGCGCCGGATTTCCAAGCATTATTTAAAAAACGATCAGAAATTAAATTAAAAAAAACAAGTTTTTTCAACTGAAAATAAGAAGCAACATTAGAACTTAAAACGAACAGAAATAATTACGTATATGAGGGGGTTCTCCCCCAAGTCAATACCTTGCTCTTTATGCTACATTTTTTTTTAGTGCTTTCAAAAGAGCTGTCTATTCTAATTAAACGGCCTTTGTGATTCAGGGGTTTGTGAATTAAACAAAATTTTAACTTTTGACGTAAAGAGCATGGTATTGACTAAGGAGAGAACCCCCTCATATACGTAGTAACATATACGTAATAAAGAAAAACAATAAAAAAAAACAAGCGATACGGCTCAATAGTAATCGGAACTTTTAAAAACGGAATTTTGATGTCAATAAATGTATCAAAAGAATGGGCTTATAATGCTGATTCTAAATATATAAATCTTATTAAGTTTAGTATTACTCATCAAAGGCTACGAGCCTGAGAAAATTTATCTGATTTTTTAAAGAGTGGGTAGATATCCCCTACAAGTAAAAGAATTTTAATGAAAATCACACCGTCAGATTCAGCGTATCAGAAAACCCTATTACATAGGTTTGAAGCTCATATCTGAAAAAATCTGCAACTTATGTATTTTTTGCCAGAAGAAAAATATACGAATATAGAAGTTCGTTACGTAAGTTAATTTGTAAATTACGTCAGAACCAAATTTAGAGACAGCCATTTAGCAAAAGAAAAGTAAAATTTTTATGCAAATTTTGTTTACGTATTCAATGACGGTGAACCAAAATAAAAGCTGCATTGACTAAAAAACGATCAGAAATTAAATAAAAAAAAACAAGTTTTTTAAACTGAAAGTAAGGAGCGACATTAAAACTTAAAACGAACAGAAATTATTCCGTACATGAAAGGGGCTGTCCCCTCCTCAACGCCTCTCTGTTTACGCTAAAGTTTTTTATTGTTTAAAAAAATAGAGTTGTGAGAAAGTCAAATATACGGAATAATTCATATACGGAATAATTTCTGTTAGTTTTAATGTCGCTCCTTACTTTCAGTTTAAAAAACTTGTTTTTTTTTTATTTAATACACTCAAGAATTAGGCGTAGGCTAGATCTCAGAAAACCGGTTTCATAGCAACAAAGATAAGTGACGGGTGATAAATTTGCATTGTATTTGTATAATTTGGACTATATGTTGGCACATTGGGGGGGGGTTTATTTTAGGTTAGGTTAGCGGTGCTGTCTACATACTTTACCAGCCCCTCCGTAATGTGCAAATATATAGCCCAAATTATATTACTATACAAACTAAAGGTGAAATAATCAGAGCAAGTGTGATTCAAACTTGGGTGATAAAATAGTCAAAACTCAAAAAGTAAACATTTTTATGTCATTCTGTCAAAATACACGTTGCGTGGTGGTTCTTAGGTTTTCAGAGATTTTGTTTGCCTTACCAGTAGCCACCCGGTCTTAAAGTCTACCCTGTGGTCAGATCCAATCGAATTTCCTTTTCGGTTTGTTTCTGTTGCTTTATTGAACCTAAGAAATTCAAAATTGATATTTAATGCTCTAAGGCATCGATTTATTATACTTCCCTAACACTGTTTCCTGGATGTGAGGAATTAAGGAAAAATTTGGATATTCCTAGTGACTGTGTTGCCTAATAAACATGCAAGTGCTTCTAGGCAAAATTAAGTTGCTTAGGAGTGCCAATTGAACCTTTAGATAATCATTTCTTACAAAATTCAAATAAAATCTTTTATTTTAAATTCTATTAGGTTTTTGCTGCATGGATATAAATCGGTATTTGAAATCATTTTCAGACTAGGGGAGATAATTTGTGATTATAATAAGGTTTGTTTTTTTTTGGCTGATTTCAAAATTTTACATCATCTACAACTTTTGTGTTAACATTTTAAAAAAGTTCGTGATTCATCGACTTATAGGCCATTTTAAACTATTTAACATAAAATTTTGCTCTAATAATGATTTTTTGGTGCATTTTTTTGCACAATATTTTTTTCCTGTTATTCAAATCATTTAATTGAAATTATCCGACGGACAATACTGTTTTCTATTACAATTTCCTTCCACTAGGATAATTTTTTTTTCATAGTTCTTGTGTCTGGAAAGTTTTCATTGCGTTGGTATTTCGACCTTGTGTTCCGCAATAAAAAACAATTTTCCAATAGGTAAAAACAATTTTATGTAATTTTGTATCCCTTCTAGTCTTTTTATCCTTTTTAGAATAGTAACTTGGAAATCCCTCACAGTCAGTCAAAAGGAATGTTTAATAACAAAAGAATAAGTGCCTTTCCAGCCATGTATTTGCCCCCTCTGGACAACGCTCGTTTAGTTCCATTGAAGAAATATTTGTCCAGCTAGAAATGTATAGGAAAATAATATCTGAAAGGTGAAGGAAATTGCATACCTTGGATATTTGTTAGACAAAGTGTGTGAAAGATGAAAGAGCCTTTGGAATTTTGTCATCTTTTCATTGTCCATAACTGACTTAATAGAGGATGTCAATTGACATGGATTTTGCTTCATTTTTTCTCTCAAATTGCTTTCTTTTTTCTTAAAATGACGGTAAAGAAATATTAAGATGGTTAGGACACGTCCTACGGACATAGATGACAGATTCCCAAATATTGTGGTTTTTGGTTATCCATATGGGGTCAATGAAAAACATGTTGTTTCCCAGTGGATTTGGAAGAGGCCCTAAATAAGGGGTTTAAGTGAAATCGGAACTGCCCGGGAGGGTGTGAAGAGTGAAGCTTTGAAAAGATCGGGGTGAAGGAGGAGTGTCCGGGGCTGTGTTGGCCTTATGTGGCTTGGTGCTGCAGTGAAATTTTGTTAATAGTAGGAGTTAAATAAAAAAAAAATCGTGGTTGCCCTTTACCCAAATAAATTTAAAAAAAACTAAGTTTTCCGATGGAATTAAAGAGCGAAGTTGAACATAAAGTAAAATGTAAAATGAACAAAAATTATTACTTCACAGCCTATCTAGCAAAGATCAATAAAACTAGTGCAAATAAATCAACTCGTGACATTTCCCTGTGTTTGTAGGATTACAGAAAACTAGCGCTTTACTGAAAACAGTCAATTGAAAAAATAAAGTCAATTGAAAAAACTTAGAAAAGTCAATTGAAAAAATAAGAATATTGAATTGGGAGTCAAAAGTTATTACGTATCCTCACAACAACAAACTTATCTACAACGCTAGTAGAGTAAGGGGTTATATTTTGCGTAGGTTATGTTCCATCCTGTGTTATTTGCGGCCTTTACGTTCCCTGGCACCTTTCCATGGCAGATTACCAGACTGAATATTGCTACTGTTGTCAATTGAATATGGAATTATACAAAACCTACCAGACAAGTTTCCGGGCCAACCAGACATGTTTCTGGGCCAACCAGACAAGTTTCTGGGTCAACTCTAAGTTTCTGGGCCTTTACGTTCTCTGGCACCTTTCCATGGCAGATTACCAGACTGAATATTGCTACTGTTGTCAATTGAATATGGAATTATACAAAACCTACCAGACAAGTTTCCGGGCCAACCAGACATGTTTCTGGGCCAAGCAGACAAGTTTCTGGGTCAACTATAAGTTTCTGGGCCTTTACGTTCCATGGCACCTTTCCAGAGCATGTACTTATGGATTTGCTACGTTATTCTATAGAAGCTCTACACCTTTTCAAAGAGAGTGAGTATTTGGCATTTTTGTAAAAAGGGATTCGCAAATTGGACACTATGAACGATATTAATTAATGTTTTGAATAATAGGAGTGTGTAGGATTCTAATTAGTGATTGGATTGTATGAAGGGGGAGAAAAAAAAGGATTAAACTGATTAGCAGTTAAGGTAACCCCGAAGGAGTTGTTAACTCAGGTAATTTGTTATAAATTTGAAACATCATCAGTCTATGACAATGGCTAACGACGGTAGAATGACATTGTGACTTGACCTAGCTTTACCTTTCCGATGTGGTCTGTATAATACACAAGTGATGTTTGATAAGTATTGTTAATTTAAAATTGGTTGTAACTTTTCCGTTGTTCCCTCATTTCTGCGAGCAGGAGAGGGGAGGGGTCAAGTTTAGAGGGAAAACAAAAATTACTACTTCTCAAAAAAACCCAGGAAAAGACTATCTGGGTCGGCCCACAGATACGTCTTTACCACCTTTCTGAGGGCAGGGGAGGGTGTGGGGGAGTCAATTTCAGAGGGAAAACCAAAAATACTCAGAATTGAAAATAAACAGGATCTGTCTCATGGGCAAAGCTCAGAGGCCCTTTGTTCCCCCATGTCTGAGGGGACGGAGAGGGTGGGGGTCAATTTTGTAACTACCCAAAAAAACAATCATTATCTAAAATCATCGTGCAGCTCTATCATGGGGACAGCTCAGAGGTAATTCGTTCCCTCATTTCTAAGGGGCAGGAGAGGTGGGGGGTTAATTTTGGAGGGTAAACCAAAAATACTCAGAATCGAAAATAAATTAGATCTACCTCAAGGGGAAGACTCAGAGGCCCTTCGTTCCCACTTTTCTGAGGGCAGGGGAGGGGGGAGGTCAATTTTGGAGGGAAAACCAAAAATAGTCAGAATCGAAAATAAACGAGATCTGCATCAAGGGGAAGGCTCAGAGGCCCTTCGTTCCCACATTTCTGAGGGCCGGGGGGGGAGAGGGGGAGTCAATTTCAGAGGGAAAACCAAAAATACTCAGAATCGAAAATAAACCGGATCTGTCTCATGGGCAAAGCTCAGAGGTTCTTCGTTCCCCCATTTCTGAGGGCAGGGGAGGGGAGGGGTCAATTTTGGTGGGAAAACCAAAAATACTCAGAATCAAAAATAAACGGGATCTGCCTCAAGGGGAAGGCTCAGAGGCCCTTCGTTCCCCCATTTCTGAGGGGCAGGAGAGGTGGGGGGTCAAGAGGTCCTTCGTTCCTCCATTTCTGAGGGGCAGGAGAGGGAGGGGGTCAATTTTGGAGGGAAAACCAAAAATACTCAGAATCGAAAATAAATGAAAACTACGCTTTTCTGACTGAAGATATACATTATAATCAGAGAAATGTGTGGGACCATCAAGCACAGTGCTATGAGCTAGACTCCTATTGCGCATTTTCATTTTAAATGTTATTACAGATCCGAGTAAAAGCATGCTCAGTATACCTCATTCTTTCATTCTAACTTAACTTGTAGGAATAGGACTTCATTCGAGCAAGTAAATCAATTTTATTCAATGTATAATAGTGTACAAAAAGACTATTATTTTTCCTCATTCCCCCACCCAATGACCAGGTGCTAATGTCTCCATCTCGCTCGCGCTCAGTTTTCTTCTTAATATACGGTAGAAATTAAGGCTACGCGATCTCCATATTTCGTAATAACCATCATGTGTAATGTAGTGATAATCATCCAATCTAGGTTCCCGATCTAAAAAAAATGAAAATTAAAAAGCTTAAAATATATGGAATTTGTATATGATGTAATGAACAAAAATTATTACTGAAAAAACCCTTATGCCTTCCCATGGCCCGTGTGGGAAGTTGGGGGTTAGGTGGGAGAATCTTTCCATGGAGGGGGTTATTGATTTCCCAGCATTATTTAAAAAAGCTTCCTATGCCAATTAAACAAAAGTTTTGGATATTTTTGTCAGTTTGTAGTTGAGTTTACTTAAAAAAAAAAAACTACCACTAAACAAAATCTATAAATAAATGAAACCCAAACCGAAAAGAAATTACAATAAATAATCGAGTCAAACTCAAAACGAGCAGAAATTAACATAAGTTGGGGGCAAAACCCCTATGCCTTCCCAAGGCCAGTGTGGGGGGGTGGGGGGTTAGGTGGGAGGATCTTTCCATGGAGGGGGCTATGGATTTCCCAGCATTATTTAAGAAGCTTCCTATGCTAATTAAACAAAAGTTTTATTAGAATAAATAATTGAGCCAAACTCAAAACGAGCAGAAATTAACATAAGTTGGGGGCAAAACCCCTATGCCTTCCCAAGGCCAGTGTGAGAGGTTGGCGGGTTAGGTGGGAGGATCTTTCCATGGAGGGGGCTATGGATTTCCCAGCATTATTTAAAAAGCTTTCTATGCTAATTAAACAAAAGTTTTGGATATTTTTGTCAGTTTGTAGTTTACGCACTAATATCAATATTTGTAACGATTCTATTTGAACTTTCTCCAAGTTGGTCAAATTGATCTTAAAAGGGTTCATGATAAAAAAAAATAGTTTGGGGGGCAAGAAAAAAAAAACTAAAATAATGTCGTGAAATCATTTTCAACACTCAGAGCAGGGGGACGTTGAGATTGAATTATAGAGAAACATCGAGTTTACTTTAAAAAAAACTACCACTAATCAGCATCTATAAATAAATGAAACACAAACCGAAAATAAATTAGAATAAATAATTGAGTCAAACTCAAAACGAGCAGAAATTAACCTAAGGTGGGTGCAAAACCCCTAGGCCTGCCCCTGGCCCGGTGGAGGAGTGGGGGGTTAGTGGGGAGGATCTTTCCATGGCGGGGGGCTCTGGATTTCCCAGCATTATTTAAAAAGCTTCCTATGCTAGTTAAAGAAAATTTTTGGATATTTTTGTCAGTTTGTAGTTTACACACAAATATCAATATTTGTAACGATTCTATTTGAACTTTCTGCAAGTTGATCAAATTGATCTCAAAAGGGTTCATGATAAAAAAAAGTTTGGGGGGCAAGAAAAAAAAACTAAAATAATGTCGTGAAATCATTTTCAACACTCAGAGCAGGGGGACGTTGGGATTGAATCATAGAGAAACATCGAGTTTACTTAAAAAAAACTACCACTAATCAGCATCTATAAATAAATGAAACCCAAACCGAAAAGAAATTACAATAAATAATCGAGCCAAACTCAAAACGAGCAGAAATTAACATAAGTTGGGTGCAAAACCCCTATGCCTTCCCAAGGCCAGTGTGGAGGGTTGAGGGTTAGGTGGGAGGATCTTTCCATGGAGGGGGCTCTGGATTTCCCAGCATTATTTAAAAAGCTTCCTATGCTAATTAAACAAAAAATCAGCATCTATAAATAAATGAAACCCAATCCGAAAAGAAATTAGAATAAATAATCGAGTCAAACTCAAAACGAGCAGAAATTAACATAAGTTGGGTGCAAAACCCCTATGCAGTCCCAAGGCCAGTGTGGAGGGTTGAGGGTTAGGTGGGAGGATCTTTTCATGGAAGAGGCTCTGGATTTCCCAGCATTATTTAAAAAGTTTCCTATGCTAATTAAACAAAAGTTTTGGATATTTTTGTCAGTTTGTAGTTTACGCACTAATATCAATATTTGTAACAATTCTATTTGAACTTTCTCCAATTTGATAAAATTGATCTCAAAAGGGCTCATGATAAAAAAAAGTTTGGGACAAGAAAAAAAAAACTAAAATAATGCCTCGAAATCATTTTCAACACTCAGAGCAGGGGGACGTTGGTATTGAATCATAGAGAAACATCGAGTTTACTTAAAAAAAAAAAAAAAAAACTACCGCTAATCAGCATCTATAAATAAATGAAACCCAAACCGAAAAGAAATTACAATAAATAATCGAGTCAAACTCAAAAACGAGCAGAACGTCTGGATTTCCCAGCATTATTTAAAAAGCTGCTCACCAAGTTTAGCGAAATAAATTCGTCTATTCGCGTTCCACTTCATGATCCAAATTGTAAGAAGCAACTGAACGTACATCATCCCATTTTTAAGGCATTTTATACATTATATCTTGGAAATTAAGCCTCTTCTTATCATTATTCTGCAATTCAAACGCTTAATACCCCAAGCATATGCGAGTCAAATTTCACTTTAAAGTGCTGGCGTATCTGATGAAATAATTTAAGTCGTATGATCAATTTAGTAAGGACACTCGATATCAATCAGCATTGAAATACAATTCTTTTGATTAATAAGAATACACATTGTTAAGACACATCTGATTTATTAAAAATACTTGATCATTCAAGAAAATTGAGTTTTATTTTCGAAAAAACTAACTTATACATGATTATTTACTTAAAAATCCTAGGAGGAACTGGGTTTTGTTGGATGGTATGGAAAAAAATGATATGTGTGAAATATTCGCGAAACATACGAGTAGAAAAAATCCTGCACTACAGATAAGGGTATTGTGTTTTTTCTGAACTTTCTGAGTGAAGAGTACAATTCTTTTGATTAATAAGAATAAACATTGTTAAGACACATCTGATTTATTAAAAATACTTGATCATTAAAGAAAATTGAGTTTTATTTTCGAAAAATCTAACTTATACATGATTATTTACTTAAAAATGCTAGGAGGAACTGGGTTTTGTTGGATGATATGGAAAAATGGTATGTGTTAAATATTCGGGAAACATACGAGTAGAAAAAATCCTGCACTACAGATAAGGCTATTGTGTTTTTCTGAACTTTCTGAGGGAGGAGGGCGGGAGTAACTAGGGCAACAGTCTAACCGTTGACGGTTCACGGGAGTTGAGTTGCACGTGGGTTCAGGTACACGGGGGTTAATTTACACGCGGGTTCATCTACACGGGTTTAATTCAAGAAATTATAAAAAAAAAAAAAAAAAAATGTTAGTAAGTAAGTAACAAACTCTATGCTTTTTCTGCATCAATTGTCGGATATGTTGAATAAAATATGCAAAGTCGACATAGCTTTATTTCATTTTTAAGGTTAAACGTCTGAATTTCTACTTCAAAAATTCTTAATTTTCTCATAACTTCTGATGGATTAAGTTAAACGAAGTAATTTAAAGATATTCAAAATCAGCATTAAAATACAATTCTTTTGATTAATAAGAATACACATTGTTAAGACACATCTGATTTATTAAAAATACTTGATCATTCAAGAAAATTGAGTTTTATTTTCGAAAAATCTAACTTATACATGATTATTTACTTAAAACTGCTAGGAGGAACTGGGTTTTGATGGATGATATGGAAAAAAATGGTATGTGTGAAATATTCGCGAAACATACGAGTAGAAAAAATCCTGCACTACAGATAAGGCCATTGTGTTTTTCTGAACTTTCTGAGGGAGGAGTACAATTGTTTTGATTAATAAGAATACACATTGTTAAGACACATCTGATTTATTAAAAATACTTGATCATTCAAGAAAATTGAGTTTTATTTTCGAAAAATTTAACTTATACATGATTATTTACTTAAAAATGCTAGGAGGAACTGGGTTTTGATGGATGATATGGAAAAATGGTATGTGTTAAATATTCGGGAAACATACGAGTAGAAAAAATCCTGCACTACAGATAAGGCTATTGTGTTTTTCTGAACTTTCTGAGGGAGGAGGATGGGGGTAACTAAGGCAACAGTCTAACCGTTGACGGTGCACGGGAGTTGAGTTGCACGAGGGTTCAGTTACACGGGGGTTCAGTTACACGCGGGTTCAGTTACACGGGTTTAATTCAAGAAATTATGAAAAAAAAATGTAAGTAAGTAACAAACTCTATGCTTTTTCTGCATCAATTGTCGGATATGTTGAATAAAATATGCAAAGTCGACATAGCTTTATTTCATTTTTAAGGTTAATTTACACGAGGTTACGTGCGGGGCCGCACGTAACCTCGTGTAAATTAACCAATTTTCTTGTAAAACTCAATTTTCTTGAATGATCAAGTATTTTTAATAAATCAGATGTGTCTTAACAATGTGTATTCTTATTAATCAAAAGAATTGTACTCCTCCCTCAGAAAGTTCAGAAAAACACAATGGCCTTATCTGTAGTGCAGGATTTTTTCTACTCGTATGTTTCCCGAATATTTAACACATACCATTTTTCCATACCATCCAACAAAACCCAGTTCCTCCAAGCATTTTTAAGTAAATAATCATGTATAAGTTAGATTTTTCGAAAATAAAACTCAATTTTCTTGAATGATCAAGTATTTTTAATAAAATCAGATGTGTCTTAACAATGTGTATTCTTATTAATCAAAAGAATTGTATTTTAATGCTGATTTTGAATATCTTTAAATTACTTCGTTTAACTTAATCCATCAGAAGTTATGAGAAAATTAAGAATTTTTGAAGTAGAAATTCAGACGTTTAACCTTAAAAATGAAATAAAGCTATGTCGACTTTGCATATTTTATTCAACATATCCGACAATTGATGCATAAAAAGCATAGAGTTTTTTAATTACTTACTAACATTTTTTTTTTTTTTAATTTATTTAATTAAACCCGTGTAAATTAACCCGCGTGTAACTGAACCCCCGTGTATCTGAACCCACGTGCAACTCAACTCCCGTGCACCGTCAACGGTTAGACTGTTGCCTTAGTTACTCCCGCCCTCCTCCCTCAGAAAGTTCAGAAAAACACAATAGTCTTATCTGTAGTGCAGGATTTTTTCTACTCGTATGTTTCCCAAATATTTAACACATACCATTTTTCCATATCATCCATCAAAACCCAGTTCCTCCTAGCATTTTTAAGTAAATAATCATGTATAAGTTAAATTTTTCGAAAATAAAACTAAATTTTCTTGACTGATCAAGTATTTTTAATAAATCAGATGTGTCTTAACAATGTGTATTCTTATTGATCAAAACAATTGTACTCCTCACTCAGAAAGTTCAGAAAAACACAATGGCCTTATCTGTAGTGAAGGATTTTTCTACTCGTATGTTTCCCGAATATTTAACACATACCATTTTTCCATACCATCCAACAAAACCCAGTTCCTCCTAGCATTTTTAAGTAAATAATCATGTATAAGTTAGATTTTTCGAAAATAAAACTCAATTTTCTTGAATGATCAAGTATTTTTAATAAATCAGATGTGTCTTAACAATGTGTATTCTTATTAATCAAAAGAATTGTATTTTAATGCTGATTGATATCGAGTGTCCTTACTAAATTGATCATACGACTTAAATTATTTCATCAGATACGCCAGCACTTTAAAGTGAAATTTGACTCGCATATGCTTAGGGTATTAAGCGTTTGAATTGCAGAATAATGATAAGAAGAGGCTTAATTTCCAAGATATAATGTATAAAATGCCTTAAAAATGGGATGATGTATGTTCAGTTCCTTCTTACAATTTTGAGCATGAAGTGGAAGGCAAATAGACGGATTTATTTCGCTAAACTTGGTGAGCAGCTTTTTAAATAATGCTGGGAAATCCAGACGTTCTGCTCGTTTTTGAGTTTGACTCGATTATTTATTGTAATTTCTTTTCGGTTTGGGTTTCATTTATCTATAGATGCTGAATAGTGGTAGTTTTTTTTTTTTTTTTTAAGTAAACTCGATGTTTCTCTATGATTCAATCCCAACGTCCCCCTGCGCTGAGTGTTTAAAATTATTTAGCAGCATTATTTTAGTTTTTTTTTCTTGCCCCAAACTTTTTTTTTATCATGAACCCTTTTGAGATCAATTTGATCAACTTGGAGAAAGTTCAAATAGAATCGTTACAAATATTGATATTAGTGCGTAAACTACAAACTGACAAAAATATCCAAAACTTTTATTTAATTAGCATAGGAAGCTTTTTAAATAATGCTGGGAAATCCACAGCCTCCTCCATGGAAAGATCCCCCCACCTAACCCTCAACCCTCCACACTGGCCTTGGGAAGGCATAGGGGTTTTGCACCCAACTTATGTTAATTTCTGCTCGTTTTGAGTTTGACTCGATTATTTATTCTAATTTCTTTTCGGATTGGGTTTCATTTATTTATAGATGCTGATTTTTTGTTTAATTAGCATAGGAAGCTTTTTAAATAATGCTGGGAAATCCAGAGCCCCCTCCATGGAAAGATCCTCCCACCTAACCCCCAACCCTCCCAAACTGGCATTGGGAATGCATAGGGGTTTTGCACCCAACTTATGTTAATTTCTGCTCGTTTTGAGTTTGACTCGATTCTTTATTCTAATTTAATTTCGGTTTGTGTTTAATTTATTTATAGATGCTGATTAGTGGTAGTTTCTTTTTTAGTTAAACTCAATGTTTCTCTATGATTCAATCCCAACGTCCCCCTGCTCTGAGTGTTGAAAATGATTTCACGACATTATTTTAGTGTTTTTTTTCTTGCCCCCCAAACTTTTTTTTTATCATGAATCCTTTTGAGATCAATTTGATCAACTTGGAGAAAGTTCAAATAGAATCGTTACAAATATTGATATTAGTGCGTAAACTACAAACTGACAAAAATATCCAAAACTTTTGTTTAACTAGCATAGGAAGCTTTTTAAATAATGCTGGGAAATCCAGAGCCCCCCTCCATGAAAAGATCCTCCCACCTCACCCCCCACCCCCCCCCCGGGCCATGGGACGGCCTAGGGGTTTTGCACCTAACTGAGGTTAATTTCTGCTCGTTTTGAGTTTGACTCGATTATTTATTCTAATTTCTTTTCGGTTTGGGTTTCATTTATTCAGGAGGAAAGCATATGTAGCCTTTGTGGACTTCAAGGTTGCGTTTGACTCGATGGATCGCAACTCGCTCTGGCTGATACTTCGATCAACTGGTCTACCAGACAAATACTGCAAGTTGTTTGAAAAGCTTTACGAAGAGACCGTGCGTTGCGTCCAAGTCAACGGCAAACGGAGGACGACATTCGGCATCAAAACCGGTGTAACGACAAGGGTGTGCTGCCGCCCCAGAACTGTTCAATTGCGTGATAGACCATGTCATGACACGAACAACAAATCGCCTGCCCTTTGGTCTGCAGTTTGGAGATCGCGTTCTGACAGAAGCTGACTTCGCAGATGATCTTGGTCTCGTCGCTGACTCGATCGACCAGTTGACTGACGCTCTTGAAGTCCTGCAGGAAGAGGCAGCAAAAGTGGGGCTGAAAATAAACTGGCTTAAGACGAAGATAATGGCAATTGAGCCCCCAAGCCCAGTCTCGCCCCCTGAGAACATAACTGTTTGCGGACCTCCTGTTGAAGTTGTAAAGAACTTCACTTATCTTGGCTCCGTGCTGTCTAAAGACGGCTCTATAGAGGAAGAGGTGTGCAGCCAAATTTCAAAAGCCTCGACTATCGTCGGAACGCTTCACAATCTCTGGAGAATGCCGCATATATCTAGGCTCACGAAGATGCGAGTTTATAATGCAACCGTAAGCTCGGTCCTCCTCTATGCAGCAGAAACCTGGCCTCTCAAATCAAGAATGATATACGTCTGCCAGACGAAACAGCTCCACCGGATTGAGGGACTTCGATGGGACGATTTTGTAAGCAACGCAAGGTTGCTCGCACTCACCTCCCAAGTGCCATTCTCCGTCCAAATAGCGCACCGTACACTCAGATAGTTCGGACCCCTCCTGCCTATGCCGACGATAACCCCAGTCCAAATAGTCTACGATTTTGATGCTAAAGCTCATGGCTGGTCTCGCCCGAGGGGCAGACATAAAAAAAAACAAGTTTTTTTTTTAACTGAAAGTAAGGAACGACGTTAAAACTTAAAACGAACAGAAATTATTCCGTACATGAAAGGGGCTGTCCCCTCCTCGACGCCTTGCTCTTTACGCTAAAGTTTTGACTTTTTCACAACTCTTTTTCTTAAACAATAAAAAAATTTAGCGTAAAGAGCGAGGCGTTGAGGAAGGGACAGCCCCTTTCATATACGGAATAATTTCTGTTCGTTTTAAGTTTTAACGTCGTTACTTACTTTCAGTTAAAAAGAACCTGTTTTTTTTATTTATATAATTAAAGGCGAATCCAGCCCATCTGAGCTCGTGATAGCCAGCTTTTCCGATATTTATCTTAGCTTAATTCACAAACAAATATTTACAACAATTTCAAACAGTTCGTGGTAACGAACTGTAGGTAAGAGGTGACTCGGCCCAATAGTAACCGAAATTCTATAAAAAGAGAATTCTGATAACAATTATTACATGAAAAGAATTTTTTTTGCTGATTCAAAACATATACAATTCATTAGGTTTTACACATCAAAAGCTATGAGTCTTAAAATTTCCCTGATTTTCAAAAGAAAGGGATGTAAATGAAAATCACACCACCAAATTCAGCAAATTAGAGAGTCATCCTGTAAAAACTTCAAGCTCCGAATTTAAAAATGTAGAATTTTGTATATTTTTTTGCCAGAAGAAAGATCAAGGATGCGTTTTTTTTCTTTTTTTTTCAGGGATGGTCGTATCGAGCCAATAGTCCCAGAAGATCAGAAGTCCCAGGAAAGCGCTCATTTGAACGGAAATTAAAGCTTTTAGTGCCCTTAAGTGACCAAAAAGATTAGAGGGCAGCTAGCCCATTGCTATCACAATTGCATTGCAATTGTGCAATTATCCCACAATTGCTATTTTCTTAATGAATTATGTCTTCCTCTTCCTTTGTTAAGAACAGAGGAAGAAATAAATAGATTAAATAAATAAATAAATATTTCATGAGTGGCAAGACTGGATTTTTTTTTTAACCCCAATTTTTTACAGTTTCGCTTTAGTGAATATTTTATGAGCCTTGAACCCTGTGGAGGAAGGGGGGGTGGAGGGGTCAGAGGGTCAAAAAATATTGAAAATAAAAACTCGGAAGCTAATGAAATCGTAAATATACTTAAAGAAAAAATAAAAGGCACATTTAGAGTCAACTGACATTTTTGTAATGTGTACTATGGAAAGCGAACGGATGACATTCTGGTGGGATGACAATAAAAAGATGACAATGCAAATCTGGCGAATAGTGAAAAATCAATCTGGGATAAAAATACACTAACGACTAGATTACAACTAGAAATATTACTTAAAAAAAAACTGAATTTTCAGCAGTCAAGACTTCATTAAACTGTACGTCCGACCCAAGACATGATTTGGCGTGGAAGTCGAGCCAAACATACATATGAAAGTCTTAAGCGCAGATGATACTTATAGTGGTTATATACAAAAAACAAGTTTTTTTCAACTGAAAGTAAGGAGCAGCATTAAAACAAACAGAAATTATTACGTATTTGAAGGTAGCTGCCCCCTGCATAACACCTCGCTCTTTACGCTAAGTTTTTTAGTACTTTTAAAAAAGCTTACTGTTCTAACCGTTGTGTTTCAGGAGTCAACTCCTGAATTTGGGAAAAATTCAAACTTAAACTTAAAAAAAGAGGCGTTGAAACTTAAAACGGATAAAAATCATTACTTCACATCCTATCTAACATATCGATCAAAATACTGCAAATAAACCAACTGGTGACACTTCCCTAAGTTTGTAAGATTATAGAAAACTAGCCCTTTACTGAAAACACAAAACAATGAGTTTCGGTACAGTAAAAGTAAACCACTTAAGGACAATTTTAACAGTACAAAAATAAAGCATTTAAGGATTGTTGTTTTGTTTATTTTTTCTCGCTTAATTTAGCATCACTTTTGCACAATGAGCTCAGTTCAACTGGCTCACTTTGAACTGGCTCAGTATGCCAGTTCAGGGCTCTGGCTGTAGAAGAGCAATGACGTCAGGTTTCACCCCTGGAGATACCAGATCGGATCTCACACAATGCAGCAGATATAAAATAGGTGAACCAACCCTTAGAATCGCTGTGTCAACATTGGGGATAGTCCACCTTAGCTCAATACCAAACTTTGCGCAGATAAAAGATCATGGTTGCAGCAGTAGCTGCAACCTAGTAAACACCGAACAACAGCCCATAATAACCAAAAGTTAAAAAAACACATTTAGAATAAAACTTCCTAGAGAAAAGAATTGAAATCTGACACTGATTCAGGAATGGTAACTATTATTTCAGTTCGTCTAAAAAGTAAAAGTTTATTGCGAAAAGAAATTTTTATAGTTATTTCGACAAAAGGCTGAAACCCCTTGAAAAACGCGTCAGATCATAATAAAAAGTATACCATTGGAATCAGTATACTCTAAAACCATTTATAGGGAAATTACAGTCCCCCTCCTTGAAAAACAAGGAAAATCACTCTTTTACATGGGTAGCACCGATCTTTTTTTTAAGGCTAGCGGTTTACCAGAACATCATAGAGAGATGCTTAATGGCTCATTCAAAAGCTATTTCTCCTATCCTCTTATCTACGTGCTTTTTGTAAATTTCGTTATCTGTAAGTGCCATATGGCACTAAAAATGACACTTTTGGTGCCATTTCTGCCAAAACACCAACTGACGCTTTTTGTGTCCACGGACAGTCTCTGAGGTGCGCATATTGTAAATTTAGGTTCATGACTTGTTCATAAGAAGTGCAATCAAAGGTTTTCAAATGTTTATAAAGTGCAATCAAAAGTTCAGGTTCATAACTGGTTCATAAAAAACGCAATCAAAAGTTCATAAAGTTCATATTTTTGTGGTCAAAAGTTCATAAAGTTCATATTTTTTTCACGAAAAATCTAGCGGGAGGCCTTTAAGAGCTATTAAAAATCTGTCTACGATGTTCTGGTAGCCTGCTAGCCTCACCCTTGAGAAATGGCACCAAAAGTGTCATTTTTAGTGCCATATGGCACTTACAGATAACGAAATTTACAAAAAGCACGTAGATAAGAAGATAGGAGAAATAGCTTTTGAATGAGCCATTAAGTATCTCTCTATGATGTTCTGGTAAACCGCTAGCCTTAAAATAAAGATCGGTGCTACCCATGTAAAAGAGTGATTTTCCTTGTTTTTCAAGGAGGGGGACTGTAATTTCCCTATAAATGGTTTTAGAGTATACTGATTCCAATGGTATACTTTTTATTATGATCTGACGCGTTTTTCAAGGGGTTTCAGCCTTTTGTCGAAATAACTATAAAAATTTCTTTTCGCAATAAACTTTTACTTTTAAGCCGAACTGAAATAATAGTTACCATTCCTGAATCAGTGTCAGATTTCAATTCTTTTCTCTAGGAAGTTTTATTCTAAATGTGTTTTTTTTAACTTTTGGTTATTATGGGCTGTTGTTCGGTGTTTACTAGGTTGCAGCTACTGCTGCAACCATGATCTTTTATCTGCGCAAAGTTTGGTATTGAGCTAAGGTGGACTATCCCCAATGTTGACACAGCGATTCTAAGGGTTGGATCACCTATTTTATATCTGCTGCATTGTGTAAGATCCGATCTGGTATCTCCAGGGGTGAAACCTGACGTCATTGCTCTTCTACAGCCAGAGCCCTGAACTGGCATACTGAGCCAGTTCAAAGTGAGCCAGTTGAACTGAGCTCATTGTGCAAAAGTGATGCTAAATTAAGCGAGAAAAAATAAACAAAACAACAATCCTTAAATGCTTTATTTTTGTACTGTTAAAATTGTCCTTAAGTGGTTTACTTTTACTGTACCGAAACTCATTGTTTTGTGTTTTCAGTAAAGGGCTAGTTTTCTATAATCTTACAAACTTAGGGAAGTGTCACCAGTTGGTTTATTTGCAGTATTTTGATCGATATGTTAGATAGGATGTGAAGTAATGATTTTTATCCGTTTTAAGTTTCAACGCCTCTTTTTTTAAGTTTAAGTTTGAATTTTTCCCAAATTCAGGAGTTGACTCCTGAAACACAACGGTTAGAACAGTAAGCTTTTTTAAAAGTACTAAAAAACTTAGCGTAAAGAGCGAGGTGTTATGCAGGGGGCAGCTACCTTCAAATACGTAATAATTTCTGTTTGTTTTAATGCTGCTCCTTACTTTCAGTTGAAAAAAACTTGTTTTTTGTATATAACCACTATAAGTATCATCTGCGCTTAAGACTTTCATATGTATGTTTGGCTCGACTTCCACGCCAAATCATGTCTTGGGTCGGACGTACAGTTTAATGAAGTCTTGACTGCTGAAAATTCAGTTTTTTTTAAGTAATATTTCTAGTTGTAATCTAGTCGTTAGTGTATTTTTATCCCAGATTGATTTTTCACTATTCGCCAGATTTGCATTGTCATCTTTTTATTGTCATCCCACCAGAATGTCATCCGTTCGCTTTCCATAGTACACATTACAAAAAATGTCAGTTGACTCTAAATGTGCCTTTTCTTTTTTCTTTAAGTATATTTACGATTTCATTAGCTTCCGAGTTTTTATTTTCAATATTTTTTGACCCTCTGACCCCTCCACCCCCCCTTCCTCCACAGGGTTCAAGGCTCATAAAATATTCACTAAAGCGAAACTGTAAAAAATTGGGGTTAAAAAAAAATCCAGTCTTGCCACTCCTGAAATATTTATTTATTTATTTAATCTATTTATTTCTTCCTCTGTTCTTAACAAAGGAAGAGGAAGACATAATTCATTAAGAAAATAGCAATTGTGGGATAATTGCACAATTGCAATGCAATTGTGATAGCAATGGGCTAGCTGCCCTCTAATCTTTTTGGTCACTTAAGGGCACTAAAAGCTTTAATTTCCGTTCAAATGAGCGCTTTCCTGGGACTTCTGATCTTCTGGGACTATTGGCTCGATACGACCATCCCTGAAAAAAAGAAAAAAAACGCATCCGTGATCTTTCTTCTGGCAAAAAAATATACAAAATTCTACATTTTTAAATTCGGAGCTTGAAGTTTTTACAGGATGACTCTCTAATTTGCTGAATTTGGTGGTGTGATTTTCATTTACATCCCTTTCTTTTGAAAATCAGGGAAATTTTAAGACTCATAGCTTTTGATGTGTAAAACCTAATGAATTGTATATGTTTTGAATCAGCAAAAAAAAATTCTTTTCATGTAATAATTGTTATCAGAATTCTCTTTTTATAGAATTTCGGTTACTATTGGGCCGAGTCACCTCTTACCTACAGTTCGTTACCACGAACTGTTTGAAATTGTTGTAAATATTTGTTTGTGAATTAAGCTAAGATAAATATCGGAAAAGCTGGCTATCACGAGCTCAGATGGGCTGGATTCGCCTTTAATTATATAAATAAAAAAAACAAGTTCTTTTTAACTGAAAGTAAGGAGCGACGTTAAAACTTAAAACGAACAGAAATTATTCCGTATATGAAAGGGGCTGTCCCTTCCTCAACGCCTCGCTCTTTACGCTAAATTTTTTTATTGTTTAAGAAAATAGAATTGTGAAAAAGTCAAAACTTTAGCGTAAAGAGCAAGGCGTCGAGGAGGGGACAGCCCCTTTCATGTACGGAATAATTTCTGTTCGTTTTAAGTTTTAACGTCGTTCCTTACTTTCAGTTAAAAAAAAAACTTGTTTTTTTTTTATGTCTGCCCCTCGGGCAGCCATGAGCTTTAGCATCAAAATCGTAGACTATTTGGACTGGGGTTATCGTCGGCATAGGCAGGAGGGGTCCGAACTATCTGAGTGTACGGCGCGCTATTTGGACGGAGAATGGCACTTGGGAGGTGAGTGCGAGCAACCTTGCGTTGCTTACAAAATCGTCCCATCGAAGTCCCTCAATCCGGCGGAGCTGTTTCGTCTGGCAGACGTCTATCATGCTGAGGATTTTTGATTTGAGAGGCCAGGTTTCTGCTGACCAGAGGAGGACCGAGCTTACGGTTGCATTATAAACTCGCATCTTCGTGAGCCTAGATATATGCGGCATTCTACAGAGATTGTTGAGCGTTCCGACGATAGTCGAGGCTTTTGAAATTTGGCTGCACACCTTTTCCTCTATAGAGCCGTCATTAGACAGCACGAAGCCTAGATAAGTGAAGTTCTTTACAACTTCAACAGGAGTTCCGCAAACAGTTATGTTCTCAGGGGGCAAGACTGGGCTTGGGGGCTCAATTGCCATTATCTTCGTCTTAAGCCAGTTTATTTTCAGCCCCACTTTTGTTGCCTCTTCCTACAGGACTTCCAGAGCGTCAGTCAACTGGTCGACCGAGTCAGCGACGAGACCAAGATCATCTGCGAAGTCAGCTTCTGTCAGAACGCGATCTCCAAACTGCAGACCAAAGGGCAGGCGATTTGTTGTTCGTGTCATGACATGGTCTATCACGCAATTGAACAGTTCTGGGGCGGCAGCACACCCTTGTCGTTACACCGGTTTTGATGCCGAATGTCGTCCTCCGTTTGCCGTTGACTTGGACGCAACGCACGGTCTCTTCGTAAAGCTTTTCAAACAACTTGCAGTATTTGTCTGGTAGACCAGTTGATCGAAGTATCAGCCAGAGCGAGTTGCAATCCATTGAGTCAAACACAGCCCTGAAGACTAAAAAGGCTACACAATCTTTCCTCCTGATTTCCTTTGTCTTCTCAATTAACTGGTGCATGGTAAAGATTTGTTTGACAGTGGATCTCTCGGGCATAAAACCCACCTGCTGGACTATCCTCTTTCTTATTAGTAATAAATTTACGTAACTTACGAATTAACTTACGTAACGAACTTCTATATTCATATACTTTTAATACGTATATTAGGGGGTTCGCCCCCTAGTCAATACCTTGCTCTTTAAGCTAAAGTTCGAATTTTGTTCCACTTCTTTAAAAATGACCCCTTAATCACAAAGGCCGTTAATTAGAATAAATAACTCTTATGAAAGTACTACAAAATCTTTGGCTTAAAGAGCGAGGTATTGAATAGGGGGTGAAACCAATCATATACGTAATATTTTCTTTTTGTTTTAAGTTTTGATGTTGCTGCTTACTTCCAGTTGAAAAACTTGTTTTTTTTTATTTAATTTCTTACCAGTTTTTTAAATAATGCTGGGAAATCCGCCGTCCCCTTCATAGCAATGTCCCTTCCCCCATGAAAACTTTCTTCATGGAAAGATCCTCCCACATAACCCCCGACCCAACCCCCAACCCCCACAACCAAAAAATAAACCCTGAAAACGTCTGTATACTTCCCAATAACCAATACTATATGTTAACATGGGGTAAAGTTCATAACTTTCAGCCCTCCCCCCGAGGACTTCGGGGGATTAAGTCATCCTAATAGACATAGTTCTCATATTTTTGACCATGCTGAACAAAATAGCTATCTAAAAATTCTGATCGGGTGACTTTGGGAAAAAAACGAGCGTGGGAGCGTTTGTCACTTAAAAAGGGCACTAGAACTTTTAATTTCCGTTCCAATGAGCCCTCCCACGATATTCTAGGACCACTGGGTCGATACGATCACGCCTGGAAAAAAAAAACAAAAAACAAATAAAAACGCGTCCGTGATCTTTCTTCTGGCAAAAAATACACAATTCCACATTTTTGTAGATAGGAGCGTGAAACCTCTACAATCGGGTTCACTGATACGCTGAATATGATGATGTGAATTTTATTAACGTTCTATAACTTTTAGGGTGTTTTTCCCCTTTTTTTCGAAAATAAGCCAAATTTTCTCAGGCGCGTAACTTTTGATGGGTAGGACTAAACTTAATGAAACTTATATATTTGAAATCAGCATAAAATCTGATTCTTTTGATGTATCTATTGGCATGTATTGGTGATGTATTCTAGAGTTTCGGTTACCATTGAGCCGGGTCGCTTCTTACTTACAGTTCGTTACCACGAAAAGTTTGATAAAAAAAAAAAACAGATATGATTCGACTGGTTAGAAAAAAAAGTATGTTAGAAAAGATCAAAAATAATTAAGACTAGCAGAATTTACAAGGGAATTAAAAAACACAAAACGTAATTTAGTAAAACAAAAGGACTATAAAACAATTTTCAAAATTAGTAGTGAAAAAAGGTGCACAATGAATAGGGAAAAAAGGGGAGATGAAAGAAAGGGGAGGGAAGGGACTTTACTTATTTAACATACCAATTATGCTGGGGAAAGGGTTCTTCTATATCTTTCTGTGGAGGATTTTATCCGGGTAAAATAGGATCTTTGATGAAGCAGAAGGAGCGAGGTGAGTTATAAGGAAGGAACATTGACTAGGAAAAAGAGAATTTGTCCGGATTGCTATGAAGAGCCGTATTTGCGAAAACCAAGGAAATTTTTGTTCTGCTTTTCTTGAGGGTGCACAAATTCACACTCTGAAGAAGGGAGATGTATGAAACTTTATCCTTTTGGAAGATAATTTTTAAGCACCTTTTTTTGGAGTGCCCCGCGGTCCCCTCGCCCAAGAACCTATGTATTTAAGTTTTAGGTCATTCGAAAAAAGTTTTGACTCTTTTTCAGTAGGGGGGGGGGCAATATTTTTATTTTGTTTATGAATTGGAACCTCCTTGGACCAAGGACTTAAATTTATCAGGTTCAATCCGTTTGGAAAAAGTTTTTTTTGTTTCTTTTCATGCACCATTTTATGGGGAACCAATATTATTATTATTATTTTCATTTGACGTGTGAAATTGGGCTTTTTTGGGCCTGGACTTGACAGTCAATATAAAAATAGGTTGAATTGTCTGGTCGGGGACTCAAGCCAGTTGCTAAAACAAGTTTTTGGCCCTTTAGTAGGGTCCATAATCCTAATATAAATAAGGTCCAAACTACACATTAGAGTCCCCCTTATCCCAGTAACATGCGACTTTCAGTTTAAAACCGATCAGAGCCCGGCCCACCCTTTCACCACTCTATGGCGTAGATCATTTGTAGTCTAAAGCTTTTAACGTAATTGTGGCGCATAGTAGCTAGGAACTGTTTGAGAATATTGCATTTTCTAATCGATTTTAAATTTGGAAAAACTTCGATAGTGTGACAACACTGTTCTTCCATAGAAAAGAATAAACGTTAAATCGTTTCCTCGGTTTGTTTAGCTAACATTGCGGCGAAGTTAATTAAAAGATGCATTTATAAACAATTTAGACAGCGCCTGGACTTTGCCGAAACCTTTTTCTTCCGTAAATATTACACTGGTAGAAATAAACATTAGTCAAATCGCTTTTGAATGTGTCCTGAATTGATGAAACGGTGGTACTGTTTTCTGGTTTCCATTGTTGGCCGCCAATGTTGCTCTGGGTGGCCGATTTCTTAAACACCTTTGAAAATAATGAACTCTACATGATTCTGTTTACACTGTTCTAAACACTGGTGTAGTTTGTTGGGTTGTAAGTAGACATAAAAAGAACAACATGCGACTTAGAACTCTAATGTTCTGACAGGAATGTGTTTCGAAATTTTTCTGTTATTTTATCTGAATCTTCGACATTTGGAGAGGAGAGCCAAGTGTAAAAGTTTAATTTAAAATGAATTCTCCTTAGCGAAAATTTTCCCCTCATTGAGGTTTGTTTGACAAATACGTCCCAAAAAAAAATCCCTGGAAATGCCCTTTTTCTTCTTTTTGACTCCCATCTCAGATGCTTCATTTTTTACTAAAAAGTGAAAGGTAACAGTCATAGTAGTATATGCCCCTGTAGAACCCAGCAGATTGGTATAATAGTGACTCAGATGAATTTTACTTACAGCTACAGGAACAAATAAACAGGGTCCCAAATCCCAGGTAGAGATATGGTATTTTTATTAGGGGATTTTATTGTCCAGGTCGAAAAAAATAGGGATAGATGGTAACCTAGCAAAGAAAAATAGTAATGCAGAAAACAATCTAGTTATAACTAATATAGCATTTGGTCATAAAATGGCCCATAAGTTAAGATGGTATTCATATAATGGTTAGACAGCTAAATTGAAGACTGGCTGGATCGTTATAAGATGCTAGGGTATATAGGAGCGTTGTTATTGATGTTAAAAGTAAAGATGACCATCTAGTAGCTCTAATTTAGGAAGGAAAATTACCTTCCAGGAAGTTGTGATATTGGTAGACTCCAGGATGAGAATAAACTTTCCAGGAGCAGTTGAATACTAAACTGGAGAGTTTAAAATTTGACAATGTAGAAAACGGATAGAATAATTTTAGGGAAATGATTTGTGAAATCGCTGACGGTATCTTAGAGAAGACGCAGCTAGGAATATTAGTGAAAATGTTTTATGTTTAATAGAGAAGAGGAGGTGTCTGTGTAAGAATGATTTGGGTGATATGATCATATGAAAATGTGAAAAATATAAAGAAAGTGAGAAAGCATTAAAATTTGAACTTGGGAGGTGCGAAGTGGAGGCCATGGATAAAATCGCCTAAGATCGGGAAGATGCAGCCAGACGGCATAATAGTAAAATAGTGTACTGGCATGTTAATAAACTGAGATGAAATAGTCAATCTGGACTTGTCTCAATTAGTTAGAAGATAGGAACGGGGCCACAATTATTGAGAAGAAAAGAGTTAAAGAGAGATGGGCAGAACATTTTGAGAATGTACTAAACCGTGACAGAGTTACAGGGAAAGATATAGAAAAGAATGAAAAAGCTTATGACATTTTGAATATTAAGGAAGATTTATTTTGTGTGCAAGAATTAGTGACAGTACTAAAAGGATTGAAAAATTAAAAGGCCCAAGGTCCTGATACTATGGTAAATGAGTTTTTTTTAAATATGGTGGTTATGAGGTTAGAGACAAGTTACTGAAGATCATGAATATGATTTTTGAAAATAGGAAAGTACCTAGCGATTTTATAAAAGCTATAATTAACCCCCCCCCCCATAAGAAAGGTGATAAGAGTGAGTGTGGTAATTATAGAGGCATTAGCCTGGTTTCTGTTAGAAGCAAATTACTTAGTATGATGACACTTTTTAGACTTAGAGATGATGTAGAAAAAGTTTTGAGAGAAGAACAGTGCGGTGTTGGGAAGGGTAGAGGATGCGTCGACTAAATTTTCACTCTTAAACTAATAATTGAGAAGTACCCGAGGTATCAAACGCCTTTAGTCCTGAGTTTTATAGATTATGAGCAAGCGAAGGTTCTATCCTTGTATCTTGTACTAGATAAATATATTAATGTGATTAGTGTCATGTACGAGAATAACATTTCTGTAGTTAAGGTAGGAAACGAGGTTAGTTGCTAGTTTCGTAATAAATCAGGAGTTAACCAGGGTTGCGTTCTGTCTCATTTATATGGATCGTTTTGATGGACTCTATCCTAAGGGACACAGCAAATTAATGAGAGAATACGGAATCACACGGGGAAGCAAAACCCTCCTTGGCCTAGATTATGCTGATGATTTAAGAATCCTACATGAAAATCCTTGGAAAATGAATGAACTTTTAAAGGTTTTGTGAGTTCAGCGTGTAAGAATAGGTTTAAAACTAATTTCAAAAAGACTAAGTCGCTAAGACTAGGAATAAGTGAAGGTGAAGAGGGGATGTTGGGTAACGAGAAAATCGATCAAGGACAGCTTCACTTACCTAGGTAGTATTATTAGTAAAGACGGTGGGTGCAGTGAATATGTAAAAGGAAGAATAGCCCAGGTTCAGGTTGCTTTTAAAGTAAAAAAAAGTTTGGAAGAATACTTAGATAAGTCTGCAAACCAAAATTAGAATATTGAAGCTAAAGTGATAATATTGAAGCGATTAGTGGTCAAGTATGGTTCTGAAGCTTCGAAAACTCCGATAAACCGAAGAGGAGTTGCTAGATGTTTCCAAAGAAATTTTCCAAAGATGTTTCCAAGAAATGTTTCCAAAGATGTTTCCAAGATGCTAGATTTTCCAAAGAAATTACCTACGGATTGTTTTAAGTACTCGACTCACTGACCGTATCTCAAATATTAAGCTTTACAAAAAATGTGGCTCAATCCTGTTTTCTGGGGCTATAACGAGAGAAAGGATCAGATAGCTAGGACATGTTCTGCGAATGAAGGGTGACAGATTGTCACTGTCGTCCTTGTCGGCTTATCATCTAGGGCCAAGTAAAAAGGGGATTATCCCCGAATGGGGTGAGATGATGTCGTAAGGAAAGATTTAAGGGAAATGGGAACTTCTTGGGAGGGTGTCTTTGAATAGATTCGGATAGAGGAGGAACGTGCGTAGCTGTTTTGGCCACGGATGGCTTGGTGCTTTACTGAGTTGCTGATATTAGTAGTAGTAGTATCTCAGAGAAAATCCTCTTCTTTCCACCCCCTCCAAGTGTTGGATTTGTTTATAGTTATGGGTTCAAATATTTTGTTTTACATAATTTGGCTAAACCTAACCGCAGGTACTCGGCGTTCAATCAATCGCTTGTATCGAACTCGGAGCATCCATCATGAATTTCAGTCAAATTGTACATAAATATCTTTTTGAACACAGCTATTTACTCTGAAGCTGGAAGCATTATATTTTTGAATAAGAAGTTTCAGCAAGTTCTTGTGGGGGGGGGGGGCATAAGAATGGTCCCCTTTTTCGAAATTTTGCTGTTTTTAGTACATGTTTTGGTCTTTTACCACCGCTAAAAGACCAAAACATGCAATGCAAGATCTAACTCCTACCACCGCTCCTGGGTACCCTACGGGACTAATACAAACTATGATTAATATTGCAAAGCTCAAAAATTCGATTTGGGGAATTATTTGCTTTCACCGAAATCCTTTCTGAGGTTCAGTAGCAGCAGCATGATTAATACGAACCTAAGTACCATTCATTCTTACCTATTAAGGTATTTTGTTTCATGTATTGTTTGTCTAAGCTTCCCTTTCGCTTTTCGGCTCTCTTGAGTATTAACTTCTTACCGGATCTTTTTTCTGCATGTATAACTTTATTGTATTCAAGGCGGTCTCTTTTGTGACCAGGATGATCCGAAAATGAATGTAAGGTTGCTTAAAAAGGGTACAAAATCGTGAAAAGGGGTACTTTTCAGAATCCTTCGATTAATTTTGTAAGCTATTTAATGTGAAGAAGATTTAACAAAACTTTCAAATGAATAACTAACATTTTTTTTTTCTAAGTTCGAATGCTATCGTTATGGTTAACCTTTAAGGTTCACCTTCGCTGTTTTTGAAGGTTTTTGAGTCGTGTTACTTCATTATCTCTCCACTTTGCCATTTCTTTTTCACATATTTTTTCTTTTATTTTTTTTTCTTTTGTACGAATTTGATTTTTTCTTCAGTTTAACTATATTACTAGCACTTTTTTAAATGAATATACTTTAGACATCAATACTTTTTTTTTTAAACAAAGTTTCCAACGACGTCCTTCCTTTTCTTTTAAGGACTAGTGTCTAGTTAAGGTCACAGTCTTACATGTGAGTTTAAAAGGCGTTTTGTTTATTGTGTAATACTTATGATGGTGATGACTATTAGCTTTTTGTGTTGCATACAACGAGGAATAGTTCTCTCATACATAAACGTTTTAACATTCACTGCTGTTACTAGCCATATCATGCGCGTACGTAAGGGGATTCTCACAACACAAGGGGAATCTAAATCCATATTCTTAGTTTGCCTATTTTTCGAGGGCTTTGTGATTACCTCTCTCCCCTTGAAGTGATTACCTTTGTACTTTCCTGAGTAACAGTCATGTTTTTGTTTTGGAAAAGAATTAGATATTGTAAAAAAAACTCTTCAAAACCATGTGGTTCGTCTTAAAAGTAAAAGTTTATTGCGAAGAAATATTTATGGTGATTTCGAAAAAAAGCCTGAAAGCCCTCGAAAATTACGTCAGATCAAACTGAAAAGTGTACCATTGGAATCAGTATGGTCAAAAACCTTATATAGGGAAATTACAGTCTCCTTCCTTGAAAAAAAAAAGGAAAATCACTTTTTTTGCTTGTAGCACTGTCCTGTCTCCCTTTTTCTCTTTTTTTTTTTTTTTTTTTTTTTTTTTTTTTTTTTTTCTCTCTCTCCAGGCCTAGCAGGTTACCAGAACATCATAGAGAGATGATTAATGGCTCATTGAAAGGCTATTTCTAATATCTACTATCTTTTATGAATTCTGCCATCTGCAAGTGCCATATGGCACTAAAATGGCATTTCGTGCCATCTCTCAAGGGGTGGCACTAGCAGGCTACCAGAACGTCGTAGACAGATTTTTTATAGCTCATATAAAAGCTATTGCTCATATCTACGTTCTTCCTGTAAATTCCACCATCTGCAAGCTCCGAATGGCACTAAAAATGGCACCTTTGTTGCAATGTCTCAAGTGGAAAAGCTAGGGCTATTGAGCTAGTAGAACTTATAAGAGTTATGTTTAATGGCATTTTGAAGCTATTGCTCATATCTACGTGCTTTTTTTTTAATTGTCAATTCCATCATTCGTAAATGTGGTATAGCACTGAAAACAACACTTTTGGTGCCACTTCTAAAGTGGAATAGCTCTGAAGTACAAAACAGGTACTATTGTAATTGTTATGTTCCAGAACCCTTGACTGGAGGTTTACAAGAACCCCTCCCTGACACTCCCCCTCTAACCCCCTTAGTGAATCTCATAAATCTTCTGCTCATCAGTAAGCTACTGAAATATTAGCAGGCTCCTATAAAAGATATTGCTCGTATCTACGTTCTTCCTATAATATCCACCATCTGCAAGTTCCAAAGGGCAATAAAAATGGCACCTTTGGTGCAATGTCTCAAGTGGAAAAGCTGGGGCTATTGGGCTAGCAGAACTTATAAGAGTTATGTTTAATGGCTTATTTGAAGCCATTGCTCATATCTACGTGCTTTTTTTATTATCAATTCTACCATTCGTAATTATGACATAGGAATGTAAACAACATTTTTGGTATCACTGCTAGAGTGGAATAGCTCTGAAGTACAAAACAGGTACTATTGTATTAGTTATGTTTCAGAGCCTTTAACTGAAGGCTTACAAGAACTCCTATCTTACACTCCCCTTTCTAGACCACTTAGTGAATCTCATAAATCTTTTTCTCATCAGTAAGCTACTGAAACATTACCAGGCTACCACACCATCGTAGATAGATGTTTAATGGCTCAATTAATGCTATTGCTTATATTTACTAGGTTTTTCAAAATTATACCATCTGTTAGATTTCACAGATTCCGATATGAATTATTTTCTTGGGAGAATTTGCAGTGGACTCAATGTCTAGATTGATGTAGTAGCTTCAACCTAGTAAAGAGCGAACCACAGCCCATAGCTAAAAGTTAAAAAACATTAACGGTCTTTTTTTTCTTCTTTTTTCCAGGCCTACCGGTTTACTTGAACATCATAGAGAGATGCTTAAGAAGCTTCAAAAATGGCTCGTTCTATTGGAAATTGAAAGCGCTAGTGCCTTATTTAATAGTCAAAAGTGATTGGAGGGCAACTAAAGACCCTCTCAAGCCAGCTATTTCCCCAAACACATCCAGTCAAAATTTTGAGATTGACATTTTGTTCAACGTAGTTGAAAGTTCTGGAAATTTGGTCTTTGCCAGCATTGTTGTAGAAACTTCAAAAAGGACTCATTCAATTGGGAATTGAGAGGGCCAGTGCCCTTGTTAATGTCAAAAGTGATCGGAGGGTGAATATCCCCCCCCCCATAGCCATCATTACCCCAAACACTTCTGATCAACGTTTTGGTATAGCAATTTTGTTGAACGTGGTTGAAGGGTTCGGAAATTTAGTTTTTGAGTATGACAACCTCGAACAACCCTCAGGGCTATAGTTGTAAGTTGTGTCCTGGGGGCATATAATGTCATAATAGAAAGTGTTGTCGTAAAAACTTCAAAAAGGGCTCTTTCGGTTGGAAATTGAGAGGGCTATTGCCCTTTTAATAGTTGAAAGTAATCAGAGAGAGAATAGCAACCCCCCCCCCCCACGCCCAACATTTCCCCAAAGATTTCCGATCAACATTTTTATATGGCCATTTTGTTCGACGTAGTTGAAAGGTCTTGAAATTATGTCTTTGAGTCAACCCTTCCTGCTTGGCCTTCCTTTATTCAGAAAACTTCACCATATTGCAAGTGTAAATCTTTGGGACAAAAATGTCCATGTGCAGATAGAGGGTGTGATAGTTTGTAATCTTGCTTTGGAAGGTACGGTAATGCCAAGGATTATTCAGCTGAGGAATGTATTCGCGTGAGTTGAAGTGGAGGGATGCTAGGAAAAAAACATTCAGTAATTTGGTAATAGAAGTATTAAATAAATAGAGTTAATTCTGGCTTTTTTTAGTTTCTTTATCTGTGTCATTTCTGCCATTTTTTCTAACTAATCATTTTAATTTGTTATGAGACATTCTATGGGCTCAAACACAAGAAATAATGTTCAGCTAAATCGGACGAAGACTGGGATGATTTTATTAGAGCTTGGAACAAGCTTTCATAGAGGACCGATCCTAGCAAACCCATAAAAGACATCAGACTCACTTGAAAAAAATTAAGATGTGGGCGGATGTGTAGCTTTTCAGTAAAGTACAAATTATATTCTGGATTTTAGAAAGCATAGGGTTTAGAGCACTACTCAAATTAATTTCTTCTCTTTTTGAATTTGACTTATTTTAATTTCTGTTTGTTTTGGGTTTTATTTATTTATTGATACGGATTTGTGGTAGTTGTATGCTTGGTAGATTATTTGATTCTATTTTCGGTTTAATGAGTTCTTTACTTTTTTTAAAAAAAACTTATTTTCTGCAAAAAGTATTTTTTTTTATTAATTTCTGTTCGTTTTATATTGAAATAGTCTTGTTCAGGGAGAAAGACTGAGCCTCGTCTGAAGTTAAACAGCCATCCCTTCCATAAAAACCTTTAATACCACCTAGGCATAACTTACAACCCTTGCCCGTAATCTCTGGGGTTTGTTTCTAACCAAAAGCCTTGTTACATGATATTTAGACTATTTTTGAATAGAATGGCTATCTCAAAATTTCTATTAGACGCATTTCGGGACAGTATGACGTGTGTGTAGGGGTGAGAGGGTAGCTACCCTCTGATTACTTTGACTCTTACAAGGAGCACCAGAACGCCTGATTACCAATCGAATGAGCACCCTTTGAAGTTTATATGACCACACTTTCTATATAAACCCTATACGTCCCCAGGGCATAACTTACAACCCTTGTCCTGAGGGCTGGGGGATTTGTTATCCTCAAAGACATAATTTCCAGACCTTTCTGGTACACTTAACAAAATGGCTCTATCAATATTGTGATTGGAAGTGTTTGGAGAAATGATAGGCGTGGAGAAAGGCATTTACTCACTGATCACTCTGGACTAATAAAAAAGGCACTAGTCCTCTCAATTTCCAATCGAATGTTCCCTTTTTGAAGTTTCTATGACAAAATTTTCTATAAAAACTTTATATGCCCCAAAAGCATAACTTACGACCCTTGTCATGAGGGCTATGGGGGGAGGGTTGTCATCTATCAGGAGGATCTGCAGATAGAACTGGAATAGTTCAACTGAGTCCAGGTAACCAGACTGCAAATTGCGAGAGATTCGCTAATGAAGTGAGCAGCATACATGAAGAAGCGGATACCCGTGTCGCTCTTTACACGGGTTTCTGTGCCTGGACGGGGTGCAGGGATGTAATCGTGGAAGCAAATGACATAGACATTGTGATCATCAAAGTCATTTCGATCACTGAACTTGAAAATTGACTCCCATCCTCTCTAGTGAATTCAACTGTGTTTTCGCACTGTTTCACCGGATATGATACTGAGAGCTTCATTTCCTCCAAAGGAAAGAAGACGTTCCATAGATCAACTGTGCCGTGGTAACCTCGAATATCTGCTCTTATTTAACAGATTTTGGGACAAATCGACCGAATAGCTGAACTTAAGGAAGATATTATGATGCTGCGTTCCGAGATTTTGATCGCCTCATACAGAAAACCAGAGGAATTTTCGTGCTTGAATGAATTCCGCGTTCACTTGTTCCCTCGGCCGAAAACGTTGAAGAGCCTGCCTTCAACCGACGACTCCTTTGCCTTACATGTGAAAAGGTGCATTATGCTGCACGCCCTTATGCCTTGCCCCTCGTACCTTTCTCTGCTTGATTTTGGATGGGAGATGAAGGACAGAGGCATAATCCCCATTAAATCAACCCTTCCTGCTTGGCCTTCCTTTATTCAGAAAACTTCACCATATTGCAAGTGTAAATCTTTGGGACAAAAATGTCCATGTGCAGATAGAGGTTGCGATATTTTGTGCTCTTGTTGTAGGAAGTGCTGCGAGGCCGAGGCTGATTCAGACGGGGAATAATTGTGCGTGACTTAAAATGGAGGGATACTAGGAAAAAAACCTTAAGGAATTTGGGAATATAAGCATTAAATAAATAGTGTTAATTCTGACTTTGTTTAGTTTCTTTATCTGTGTCATTTCGGCCATTTTTTCTAACTAATCATTTTAATTTGTTATGAGACATTCTATGGGCTCAAACACAAGAAATAATGTTCAGCTAAATCGGACGAAGACTGGGATGATTTTATTAGAGCTTGGAACAAGCTTTAATGGAGAACCGATCCCAGCAAACCCATAAAAGACATCAGAATGACTTGAAAAAAAATTGAGATGTGGGCGGATGTGTAGCTTGTCTGCTTCAATGTATCTAAAACAAAATAGCTTCTTATTTCGAAGGCACGGAGTATGAAATCTTACCTTAACTAAGACCTTAGATCCGCCTGTCCCTCCTGAGGCACCCAGGGCATCAAGGAGGAGCCACCAATCTTCCCGCCGGTTTGCTGCTGCGAGTATGTCCTCCCACTGAGGTTGGATTGATTTGTGCAGGTTACGGAGATCTGTCTGGTACGTTCGACGCAGGGTGTTTCTGGGTGTGCCCCTGTGGCGTGGACCCGATGGCTGCCAATGGAGCGCTGCATTTGGTAGTCGGAGATTGTCCATACGTAGCACGTGACCAAGGTATCTCCATCGGCGGACTCTTATGATATATGTCACAAGAGGCTGGCCAGTCTTATCACGGATGGATTGGTTTGTTATTCTCTGCTGCCAACGGATTTTGAGAATTCTTCTGAGACATGTGTTTTCGAATGCAAGTATTCTTTTCTCTTGTTCGTGGTTCAGGTGCCAGGTTTCGGCTGCGTAAAGCAGCACTTGCATAACATTGCTATTGAAGAGTCGTAACTTTAGCCGCATAGAGAAGCTTTGGGACCGCCATACTTTCCGTAATCTATTAAATGTCCCATTAGCTTGGCCGATTCTTGTGACCACTTCTTTTTTGGTCGATCCTGTATTTTCTATTATGCTTCCCAAGTATTTGAAATGGACGACTTGCTCTATGTGTTGGTCTCCGCAAGTGATGCTCAGGGGTGAATCTGTGGTAGCCGCATTTTGTTTTCTCATTATTTATTTTCAGGCCGACATGGCCACCTCTCTCCATCACTTTTTCAAGGAGTTCTTGGAGTCTTTGCTTGCATGATTCTAGGACGACGATTTCGTCATCGAAGTCTACATCACCGAGGCGTGTTTCTGGATTCAACTGGATTCCGTCTGTGCTTGTACTTCGCAGTATGTAATCAATGAGGATCACGAAAAGTAACGATGGCAAGACGTAACCTTGCTTAACTCCTGACAGAATGCGGAAGAAACGAGTTTGGCCATTTGGTGTCTTTACACAGCACTCGCTATCTTCATAAAACGCATAATCAGTGAAACTATCTTTTCAGGGATTCCGTAATGCAGTAGGATCTTCCATAGACTTTGGTGGTCTACTGAGTCAAATGCCTTCTCTAAATCGATGAATATCATATAGAGTTTGGAGCGCCATTCTCTGCTTTCTTCCGTCAGTAGCTGTAGGGTTAATATCAAGTCTGCACATGAACGGTTCGGTCTGAATCCATGTTGCTCGTCGCGAAGGTGTCTGTCGAGCTGATTCTCTGCTGTAAAATGTGCGTCAGCAATTTTCTAGGTATGGAAAGCATGTAGATTCCTCGCCAGTTGCCTGGGTAGGACGCATCGCCTTTCCTAAAGATCCTCACAAGCGTGCTACGTTTCCAATCCGAAGGTATTTTGGTGGTCGTCCAGATTACTGCGAACAACGCTGTCCAGAACTTGAGGCAGGTCATAACAGTCGCTTTGTTTATTTCCACGGTTATCCTGTTTTTGCACGGTGACTTCTTATTTTTCAGCTTCTTTGCTGCTGCTATAAATTTAGTGGATGACGGCGGATCCGTGCTGATATCTAAGGAAAGCAGTGTTGTTGCTGGGATCTCTGGGGGATCCTCTGGTGGAGGGCTATTCAACAGCTTATCGAAGTGACTGGCCCTAACTTCGTTTATGTCAGACTGCTGTGTTATCAGGATGCCCGAGGGGTCTGTTACTGGTTTATGTTGAATAGAGGATTTCTTTCCAATAATCTCATCAATGATTTTATAGGCGGCTCTTGAATCACCTCTCTCTGCCGCCTGTTCTGCCTGCGCTGTTTTTCGCTCCAGCAGGTTTCTCTGGTGTTTTCTGGCACTCTTCTTTACCTCTTTATCCGCGGCTCTGTATTCATCGTTTCTGAGGATCTGTTGGTCGGGGGTTTGTCTTTGGATAAGTGATGCTTTTACTTTTTTCCTTGTCTCTATGAGTTCCCATGTTTGGTCAGATAGCCACTGGTCTTTTGGGCTCATGCGGTACCCAGTGGCGGCTTTTGCGGCATCTTGAAAGCACAACTTTATGCTTTCCCAGTATTGATTTCTATCAGCGTCATCTAGTAAAGACAAGGCTTCAAATCTATTCCCTATCTCTAGTTTAAAGGCTTGGTTGAATTCTCTTAACCTCAGTTTCTGCGAGTCAAAGACTCGGAGCCTTATTTGGGGGCCTTATGGAGCCTATTTGGGGGCCTGGGTTTAAGGGAGCCGTATTTGCTTTTCTATTTCTTTTTCAATTTGAGGCGGAGTTTCGCTGCCATCAGATTATGATCTGAGCCAACGTCAGCTCCTCTATATCCCCTTATATCAAATAGGCTTGATCTCCACTTCCTGCTCCAAAGACAATGGTCAATCTGATTTCGGGTATGGCCATGGGCAGATACCCAAGAATGTTTGTATACATCCCAATGAAATAATAGAGTACCTCCAGTTACTATGTTGTTAAGGAGCTCGAAGTCGATAAGTAACTCTCCGTTCTCTTTTCGCTGGCCAAGGCCACCCTCGCCGAGATCCTCCGAGGGAAAGTATTAGTTCTTCCCAAATTTCGCGTTTAATTCTCCTAGAAAACATGCCATGTCATGCCGTAGTATGTCGTTTGCCACGGAGTTGAGAGCTCTGTAAAATTCGTCTTTTGCTTCGTCGGTGGCGTCATTGGTGGGTGCGTAGCATACTATTACTGACAGTTTGACATGCGCGCCGATGAAGCGGACTTTCAGGATTCTAGGTGACACCGGTGTCCGCTCTAGTAGAGCTTGGGAAGTCTGTTTTGTCATCATTAGGGCTACTCCGTATTCACGATTTTGCTGCGATCCACTGTATATAATGGTCACATCTCCATCCAGTTTATTTGATCCAGATCCTAGCCATCGAACTTCTGACAGAGCCAGAAGGTCAAGGTCGTAATCTTCCAGTGCTCTTAGCACCTGTTAAGTCTTGGAGTCTTGAAACATTGTTTGGACGTTCCAGAAGCCAAATTTGAGGTGTTGTTTTCGCATTCATAAATCTTATCCGTGGGCATGCAGAGGTCGTCATCAAAAGGGGGTTCGTAAATCCGAGGCTCAAACTTGATGTTTCAGTTGCAGTTAGGATTTCCCCCCGAGGGAAGGCCCTTGAGGTCCCGGGTGTGGGTCGCAATCCCACAGCCCAACCCTCCCTCTTTATCCTGGCTTGGGACAGGCTGCATACGCAGGCGAGGTTATGAAATCTTACCCTTACTTTATCTCCAAAGGAGTGGTAATAAAAAGTTTAGATACAATACGCTTTCTAGGAGTCAACTTTTCTTCAGATTTCATGCGAGTAGAACAACTCAGCAAAGTGATATCCTCTAGCTCCAGGAATCTTGGAGTTATCGTAAAATAAAATCGAGCAGCTCGCGTAGCGACTTAGGGAAATCCTGATGTCAAACTCCTACAATCGATCCAACATCTTTTAAACGTGACAACTGTATTGTTCTTTTACAAATATATGCATTCCCCTACATCACAGGAGTTGTCGAAGCTTCCTCCTTAAAGAACAAAGACTTTAAGAGCATCTGGCCAAAACATAGCCCGGTAGGACTATCTTGAGTAGGGTCTATCCTGTTAGGAATACCTAAAAATGAGCTTTGCCTGACTATCTGTCGACACTTGAATAGCCCCCCAGCACAAGTAACCCCTGAAAATCCCTTGCTTGAAGTATTCAAGCTTGTGTACAACATATACATCAAAGCTGAAAATAAATGAAGAACTTACCAGTTCTACCGAGATGATCATTATTGATGGCCACGAAGTTTGTAATAATAATAAAAAAATGAGACGGAACAGTGTTTGTAGTTTGTACTATCAAAAGGGGTAGATGTGACTATCTCGGGAGTTGCAGTAGCATAACATATTCAAATCTAATTTATGTTGAATAAAATACAGGTCTTGAAAGTCACCGGTAATAAAGGATAAATAGCAATTTCTCTTAGACTAAACCTGCTTATCTCTAATATCACGTTTCTTTATTTGCAAGGAATGGAAACGGAGTCATAAAACAAAATGATATTTGAGAGACAATAGATATTTTTTGTTTGAAGATCATCGTGGACGACATACTGTCCGGAATCTTATCATCATTTATGGCAGAAGATAAATATAGAAAGCACGATCCAGTTGGTGGCTGAATCTAATAAAAAGTTGATTAAGACTGGTATTATCATAGTGATGAAATTTTCGGGCTTTGTTTTAAAACCCTCTTGATTTACAATGATGGCAGACACATACATAGGAATTTTTCGGGGGGGGGGGGGGCCCAGTAATAAAAATATTTGAAGATGGGGTCAATAATAAAAAAAACTAACTTTATTTGATAATTTCAATTAGAAGTGTCATGAAATTCAAAACATTTAGGATTGGGGGAGGGGTGCCGATTTCTAGATTCTGGCCCTTGCTTATATCCTTGGTAGGGTGTAAAGAATGTAGTAGTGGGCTTGCGACCTAAGTCTACCACTTTAAAGTCTTAATAATTTTGGATTTATTAAAACTAAAGAAGTGAAAACATTTAAAATCTATTTTGTTTTCTGTAAAGCACAATTATATTCTGGTCTTCAGGACGCATGAGGGGAGGGAGTGCCAGTCCCAATCTTCTTAGTTTCTGCTCGTTTTGAGTTTGACTTGATTATTTATTGCAATTTCTGTTCGTTTTTGGTTTCATTTATTTATTGATGGCTATTTTTTGGTAGTTTTATACTTAGACAATTATTTTACTTGATTTCTGCCTATTTTTGATTTAATGTAGCTCTTTAATTCTCTTTGAAAAACTTTCGTGGAAAAAGCTTTGTAAATTAATGTTTGTTCAGTTTTTATTGACGTAGTCTTTTTCATTAGTAAAGAAGAGAATATTTTAAATCTTTTCGATTTTATCTATTTGAATCCATGGTTTGGCTTGCTATTTATATATTGGAGAAAATATTTCAACAATTTTTAATAGCATATGTCCTTTTGAAAATAGGGACACACATAGTGTTGTTTAATTTACTTTTATACATCGTCATGTTTCCCGAATAATAAAGCTTAATACCATTCCCAGGAAATTGTATCTATGCTGTTTTGACAACCTGGATGCACCAGTGGCGGATCCAGGGGGTGAGGGGGCGTGCCCCCCTAGAGTACTCTAAAGTAGTGTAATTTACTTAATTAACTCAAGTTTGCGTTAATTAGACTTGTTCGTAACGCAAGTTTATCGGATCAACCTATTTTGCCCCCCCCCTTAACAAAATCCTGGATCCGCCCCTGGGATGCACTTACACTATGTTTTGATTTAGCCTAACATCCCCCTCAATACTCCCTAAAAATTCGACATTGATACCATAAGCCTTAATAATATTAATACCAACAGCAGTAATAGTGGTATTATTCATGTGCGCCCATAAAGGGGGGGGGACATGAGGGTACCCTTCCCCCCTGGCTGAATGATGTTGCCTTATTTTTATATTTTGTTCTGAGATTTCTATTATATACAATTGAAAGTGCCAATTAGACGAGGTTTGCCCCCCAGGCACGTACGCAGGAATTTGTTTCATGGGAAAATGAAAAAAATCGGGAGATTTCGGGAGGGGGGCCTGGAGGCCCCCCATCCCTGTGTACGTCCCTGTGCCCCCCCCTGAAATTCAGCTTACGGGCGCCCATGGTACTATTAATAGTAATAGGATGCACATAGTCTTTTTTTTTATTATTTCAACCTACCCCTAAGCATTCTCTGAAAGTTTCAACTTAATACTCTAAGCTGTTTTTGATGTACTTTTGATACGACCATTTGACAGCCTTTAATTTAACATTTAATTTAATTTAACATGCCAACCAACATTATCTGAAAATGTCTATCTAATACCTGTAGTCTTAAACGTAGTGTCAGTAGTAGTAGTAGAAGTAGTAGGGTCAGTATACATATAGTATCTTTTGGTTGGTTTAATATCCCTCTTAACTTGCACTGAAAGTTTCAACTTAATAGTCTAAACTGTTTCTGAGATATAGCTGTTACGGACATTTAGTAACCTGCAACTACATAGTTTGCTTCATTTTAATTCACTATTTTCTTCAACATTCCCTGAAAGTTTCACTGTAACAATATTAGCTTCAGTAGTAGTAGTAGCCGCCGTAGTATTAGTTGTAGCAGTAGCAGTCGTAATAATATTAGTGGATGTAGAGGTAGTTGTTGTATCAGAAGTAGTAGTAGCGTTAGTAGTGGTAGTAGTATGGACATTTTGCATTTTGCCTAGTTCAACATCCCCCTTAACATATCCTGAAAGCTTGGACTTAATACCCTAGACCATTCCTATGATACTGACGATATGCCCTTTTGATAAACATTCCCTGAAAGTTTCAACTTCCTATCCTTAGCCCTAGTAGTAGTAGCAGTATGCACAGAGTATTCCCTGAAAGTTTCATCTTAATATCCTTAATCGCAGTAGGAGTAGCAGTCGTATCAGTTGTAGTAGTCGTAGTAATAGTGGCAACATGCGCCTAGTGCCTGTTGGTTAGATCAACATCCCTTGAACACACCCTTGATCAATTGATCATCCCCTCATCATTACCTTAAAGTTCCAATTCAATACCCTCATTCACTCTTGAATTTCCCCCTTTTGACAACCAGTTTGCTCAGAACATGTTTTGATTTAGTTCAACTTTCTCCAAAACATTCTCTAAGAGCTTCACTTGAATAAACTTGGTGTTTTTGAACGCCAAAGATCAAACATGCCCTCTTTCCCAATACAAATATTATATATGAACAACGGGCAAATTGCGCAACTTACAGCCCTTGCTCTGATATGAGGTGGGGGGGGGAGGGGTTGACATCCCTAATATCCCCAGAGACATAGTAACTGGACCTTCCACCTATGCTGAACAAAATGGTTATCTCAAAATTTTGATTGGATGTGTTTAGGTAATTAATGGGGGTTGGAGAGGGTCTGGTTACCCTCCAATCACTTTTGACTCTTAAAAAGTACACTAAAACTTTCTTGAACAGGGTGCTTTACTTTTTAAAGTCGACGAAAAATAAAAAATAAATCACTATAATAATCAAAATGATTGGAAAAAAATAATGAAAACAAACTGAATGTTTAATGTATAGTGATATTAATTCCTGGAATCTAGTTCTGTTAACATTAAATTTTAAACCTATACTTCCGTCCTGCACACTCAAAATTTCCAGAAATTTATTCGTTTTGCCGAAATTTTTATCTAGGGCACTTAATCCTCTACATACTCTAAGTCTAGGGAAGTTCTACTTCAGTAATTCAAGATTTTATGTAACATGAATTTTTTCAATGCTATAATTTCAAACAAAAATATTTAAATATATTTTGTTTTCAGTAAAGCGGAAATGACGCAATAGGCTTTAGAAGGCCTACGGTTAGGGATGGACAATGGCCTAATTCCTGTTTGTAGAAATTATTGTTCGTTTTACTTTGACTTGTGTATTCATTTAATTTCCTACTCGTTTTAGGATGTATATTTCATTTATATTTGCTTCCGCTATCTTAATGTTTGATGTGATTATTTATTCCTAGTTCTATTTGTTTTGGGTTTCCTTTATTCTTTGATACTAACTTCTGTTCGTTTTAAGTCTGAATTATTATAGGACTTTGCTTCTGCTCGTTTTAAGTTTTAGTATGGCTCTTTACTTTTCTTTGGAAAATTTTGTTTTAGGGAAGTTTTTATTTAATAAATACTGGCAAACTAAATAAAATTTAATAAATACTGGTTTTATTACTGGCAAATATAATAAATATTTCTCCAGTTTTTCGGGTTTTCGACTTAAGAATTAAAATATAAGATTCTATTTTAATTCTTGAGTTGCGTAACGTAATCTGAGCGTTGTCTTTAATTACATTCAGTAAAATAATTCTATAACTTTTGTTCTATTTGCAACCATGGTTTGAAATGTTTCTTGAACTAAGATCTTGATTTACCAGTTGTTGGTTGATAAACATATTCGAAAGAATATTCCTGGGAGAACGTTCAAATTATTGCATAAGAATGACAATGGAGTAAGAGAATGAATATACATCGGAAGCATCACTCAGCTCTCTATTTTTGACATTTTAAACTCTTTCATTTGTGAGTTTAACGTGAGCATTTGCTAGGTATCGTTAGGAAAAGAGTTTATTTTGACAACTGGCTGCACATATCGTCTTTTGAATGAGTTAACGTCCCTCTAAACATTACCTAAAGTTGATGACGTTTCAACGTCCCTGAAAGCCATTCTTGAGATTTTGCAAATACGACCTTTCTAAAAATCGGATACAAATATGGTCCTTTGATTTATTTCAACATTCCCTGAAAATTTTGACTTATACCCTTACCATTCCTTAGATATTTACACACCATTTTGTCAACCTGGATGCACATAATATCTTTTGATTTATCTCAATGCCTCCCACAGCTTTCTTTAAAAATTTCAGCTAAATGTCATTAGCTGCATTTCACGAAAGCTTCAACTCAACAACAGTACCTATTCTGAGATATTGCAGCGTCGCCCTTTTGACAACCGGTATGTACATAGTGTCCTTAAGTTCAAAATTCCTCTCAACATTCTCTGAAAGTTTCACCTTAATACAGCTAAATGTTTTTGAGGCATTGAAGATATACCGTTTTGACAACCTTGATGCATATAGTGTCTTTTGATTTAGTTTAACACCCCTTTAGTAGTCCCTGAAAGTTTCAACTTGATACTTGATGTTTTGATTATCAAAATCAGTGATTTTGTTGCTCATTTGTGTTTTTTCTACGTTTAATCATTCTATCCAGTCCATAAATTTTCCTTATTGCATAATACTGTTCCTCGAGTTCTTCGGCAAGTCTAGCAAGTCTTCGGCAATATCTAGTGGTGATATCTATCAGGCTTTTAAGAGTGTTAAGAAATCATATGCTCCTGATATAGATGGTCTATGTTACAATCACTTCACCATTAATTATCTATTATTGTTAGCGCACATTCAGTCCCTATTCAAGATGTGCTTAGTCCAGTTATTAGTTCCAGATAGTTTTCTTTCGGGAATCGTAACATCAAGTTTTGAAGAAGGAAAAGGACTCAGATCAGTGTTCCAGTTATTAACAAATTACAGTGTCCTGCTTCATGAGCAAGATGTTAGAGTATGTCGTGTTGCCTGAAGTTTGGACTAAATGTAATTTTTCAGACTATCAAGTTGGTTTCAGAACCGGTTTGGGTTGTTTTCATGCCCATCATATGCTTGGTCAGTTGCTAGTCTCGGCAAAAATGCAAAAAAGGCCACTTTATTTTTGCTCGGTTGATATCTCGGGCGCTTTTGACAACGTTGTACATTCGCAAGCGCTTTAATACTTAATTAAACGGGGAGTTATTTCTTCGATAGTAAACGTTCTTCCTTATGGATTATCCAATTGGTTGGTTTGGTCTGAAGAGATATTTAATATATCCGAGCCTATCTCAGTAACGAAGAGAGTCAGGGAAGGCGGTGTGCTGTCTCCATATATTTTTAAAACTGCGCCTGCGGACTATCTGTGAATGCTGTCTACCATTGTATTTTTAGAAAATGCTGCTGTTAGTCACATTGTCTATGCTGATGATGTTCTGCTAGTTAGTCAGGCCTCACAAAAAATCTAAATGTTCTGATTAATCCTTTGAGTATGATTCGGCTTCCTGTAAATGCTTCAAAATGCGAGTTTCTGTGTCTTAATATTTCTAGACCATCTCCTCCTTTACATGGGGTACAATGCTACTCAAATGTGTCTCAAAGTTGAAATGGCTTGGTATTACTTTTTCTGATACACTTTTGACTACATGCTCGTCTCTGGTTGCTAGTGCTCTGCAGTGTATTCGCTTCTTATATGGTAAAATCTTGCCTATTAGAGGGAGGTACAACCGCCGAGGCTTATGTAAACTTTACCATAGTTTTTGCTCTCCTGCAATTCTTTTTCTTTCCAGTTTGCTGCCTTTAATGCGCAAAAAAGACCGTCTTCAGCTAAGGAGAGGTTATTTTAAATATTGTACTAGCGACGGATACGCTAGTATCCGTCGATGGCAGTTTCATAATTTTTTGGATTTTGTGCAAATAGTGGATATTGGCGAATAACTTACTTTTATGTTAGTTAGAGGTGTGTTTTTAATTCCTATAATTTTTGGCTCTCATTCAGTTTTATTTATCTTTTAAGTTTTTGGTTTTTTCTTTGGTTTTTGGTTCTTTTCACACTGATTTTCCGTGTTTGTTTTTTGTTGCTTTTTTTCCTCGGTCCTTTCATTGGATATATTATTTTGTTTCGCGCTGAAGAAGAGAGGTGTTTTTCCTCTCGAAATATTCGCTTTGTTGTGTTTTTTCAGTATTTTCATTTGGCCTTAAAAAAACCCATTTTTGCTCGTTTTTCTTTCTTTATTGTAAATTCCTGCTATATTTACAAAGGTGGTACAGAAATTACAAGATTATTTCTCATTTTGGACTTATCGACCCTCTAGTGGTGCTTGACAACATTGCTAAGGACCCGAGGACCAATACTTCAAGGAAGATATGCGCCAGTGACCCCCTCATTTATGTTTTTTTCCAGATTAGAGAATTAAAAATATTGTTATGTTATTTATTTTGTGTTTTTTTATTATTTCCTTGTGGATAATATTATTTTGTTTTTTTTCTTTTTTACTCCGCATTTTTTTATATTGCGGGTTATAAATAAACTTACTTACTTACTTACTTACTTACTTATAGCCGTCCCTGAAATCAATAGAGACACGCCCAAGTACGCCCTTTTGACCTCCTGGATGCACCTAGTGTCGTTTGGTAGCATCCCCCTCAAAATTATCTGTCAGATTCAACTGAATACCCTGAGTAGTTCTTACATGTTGCAGAAACGCCCTTTTGAGTACCTGGATACAAATAGAGTCTTTGGAGATAGTTTATAATATCCTCCTCAACATTCCCTAAAATGTCAACTTTGTAACTTTAGCAGTAGTGTTAGTAGCAGCAGTAGCATTAGATGTAGCAGCAGTCACAGTCGCAGATACAATCGGAGTACTAGTGGTAGTAGTTGCATTCGCAGTCGTAACTCGTCGCATTTGCATTCACTATCGTAGGTAGCCGTAGTTGCAAGTAGTTGAAATCAGAAGTAGTCACAGTCACAAACAGTTGCAGTCCTAAATATTCGCAGAAGCATTCATTAGTAGCCGCAGTTAGAGTCACAACTAGTCGCAGTTGTAGTCACTAATAGTCGTAGTTGAAGTCGCAAGTAGTCGCAGCCACAGTTTGGAAGTAATTCTAATGCCAGTTACATGTAGTTTTAGTAGTAGTAGTAGTAGTTTTAGCCCTGAAAGTTTCATTTTAATGCCCTTAGTCGTTCCTAAGATATTGCAGATACTCCCTATTGATAACCTGGATGCACATATTGTCTATTGATTTAATTTAACATTCTCCTTTACATTCCCTAAAATTTCACCTGAATACCCTTTGACATGTATTAATATTAATTAAAAAAAAATTCCGAAAAATAATTTTTTCAAAGAAAAAAAACGCCATTATAAACTTAAGCTCAGCAGATGCAAATACCTGTTAAAATTCAAACTCAAAACGACCAGAAATTACTATTAAAGAATAAATGAAACCCAAAACGAACATAAATTAAATAAACAATCATAGCAAAAACATACAACAAGTAATAATATAAATGAATAAATAGATCTTAAAGCGAGTAATGCTTTGATTGAATATGAAAATCAACCTAAAAACGAAAAATATATTTTGCTATTGAAGTATAAATGAAACTCAAAACGAACAGAAATTAAATAAACAATCAATGCAAACAAACATTGCAATAGATATTAATGTAAATGAATAAATAAATCTTAAAACGAGGTGAAAGTTAAATTGAATGTGCAAATCAACTTGAAACGAACAAAATCACTACGAACAAGGGTTTGGGTATCGCCTCCTTCTCTCACTGTAAAAGTCTAAAACCTACTGCGTCATTGGCGCATTACTGAAAACCTATTTTATTACAATTTTTTTTTTTTACTTAATATTGAAAATAAACATTAAAATGATAGTAATATTTTGAACTGATGAGCTTTCAGCAATTAATATCATTATACATCAAATTTTCCGTTTAATTTATTAGTTCTTTCTTAAGTTGTTCAAGACCAATATAGTTTCACTACACACCAGAGTTCACTGCCCCCTTCCTTAACTATAAATTAATTTTAAAAAAAATTCCGAAAAAATTCCGAAAAAATTGCAGATAACCATTTTGTTAAAAGTAGTTCAACCATCATATATTGAAACTCCAAGGTCGACACAACCTCCCAGGGCCGAGGGACAGGCGTTGTAAATAATACTCTGGGGATTTATATGGTTTTTATAGAAGTGATACTCGTATAAACTTCAAAGAGGCCTCATTTGATTGAAAATAGAAAGTCCTAGTTCACTTTTATAGAGTCAAAAGAGACCGAAGCTTAATCAAGTCCCCCCACGCCCTTTTTCCCCAAACCCATCCGATAAAAAGTTTGAGACAGCAATTTTGTTAAAAATAGTTAAAAACATCAGATAATAAAAACTCCGAGGTAGACACAAACCCATTTTTTCACTTTGATATTGTTATTTTGATATCAGTTTTGTCACTTTGATGAATATTTGATTTTTTTTTTAAGTTTGATTTTGAAATAAGGAATTTTTAAAAACTTGAAATTTTTTGCAATCAAAAACGAACAAAAATTAATTAAAAAAACTTTCCGAAAAAATAAGTACAAATGAAACTTAAAACGAACAGAAATTAAATAAACAATCAACTCAAACAAACATACAATAGCTATCAAATCGAGCAGATAATCAATAAATTAAGCAAGTAAAGCTTAAATTGACTGTATAGAGCGAGCTCTACACGATCAATAACACCTACAACCACGAGTTGGGGACAAGTCACCTATTCTTGTAGTAAGCTTCTAAGGCCTACTTTACAGGCAACACTTTGCTGACATACATAAGCACTTTGAAAAATCTTGGAAAGTACAGACTACATCCTTTTGAACCGTTCGTGTATAGAGTTATTGATTTTTGAAAGATTCATCAGCTCAAGAATTTATTTCGCTGTAATTGTATTTTTATGTTCAGTGCTGTAAGAACTGGAAAGGAAAGTGTTTGTAATATAATCCGTTTTTAGTTAAGCGCCAATGACGCAGTAGGCTCTTGGTTTTTATTTACAGTAAGGAGAGGAGCCATTATCCAATCACTTGTTCGTAGTGAAACTATATTTGTCTTTAAAAACTTTAAAAAGAGCTAATAAATTAAACTGAATATTTGATGTATAATGAAATTAATTGCTGAAAGCTCATCAGTTCAAAAAGTTACTATAATTTTAATGTTTACATTCAGAGATAAGTACAAAAGAAAATATTTGTCACAAAATTGGTTTTCAGTAAAGCGCCAATGAGGCAGTAGGTTTTAGACTTTTACAGTGAGAGAAGGAGGTCATACCCAAACTCTTGTTTGTGTTGATTTTTGTTTGTTTCAAGCTTAATTTATACATTCAATTTAAGTTTCATTCTTTTTAAGATTTATTTATTAATTTACATTAATATCTATTGTATGTTTGTTTGCATTGATTGTTTATTTAATTTCTGTTCGTTTTAAGTTTCATTTGTACTTCAATAGGAAAATACTTATTTCGTCATAAGCTTGATTTTCATACTCAATCTAAGCATTACTCGCTTTAAGATCTATTTATTCATTTATATCATTACTTGTTGTATTTTTTTGTTATGATTGCTTATTAGGTTTTTATTTGCTTTCGGTCTCAGTTCTTTTTTAGATGCATCTTCTAGTAGTTTTGAGTTTGTAATTTAACAAGTAGTATTATATAATGAGATCGAGTTTAAAATGACTCTTTATACCAGCTGTTAAACTGATTTTTTCGGATTGTTTTTTTAATTTAATTTATAGTTAAGGAAGGGGGCAGTGAACTCTGGTGTGTAGTGAAACTATATTGGTCTTGAACAACTTAAGAAAGAACTAATAAATTAAACTGAATATTTGATGTATAATGATATTAATTGCTGAAAGCTCATCAGTTCAAAATTTGACTATAATTTTAATGTTTATTTTCAATATTAAGTACAAAAGAAAAATATTTGTAATAAAAATTGGTTTTCAATAAAGCGCCAATGACGCAGTAGGTTTTAGACTTTTACAGTAAGAGAAGGGGGCGATACCCAAACCCTTGTTCGTAGTGATTTTTGTTCGTTTCAAGTTGATTTACATATTCAATTTAAGTCTCACTCGTTTTAAGAGTAGTTTTTCGGTTAAATCAATATCTACTGCAAGTTTCTTTGTATTGATTGTTTATTTTATTTGTGTTCGTTTTAAGTATCATTTATACTTTAATAGCAAAATATTTTTTTTCGTTTTAAGCTTGATTTTCATATTCGATCAAAGCATTACTCACTTTAAGATCTATTTATTCATTTATATTGTTAATTGTTGTATGTTCTTTGCTATGATTGTTTATTTAATTTATGTTCGTTTTGGGTTTCATTTATTCTTTAATAGTAATTTCTGGTCGTTTTGAGTTTGAATTTTGAAAGGTATTTGTATCTGCTGAGCTTAAGTTTATAATGGCCTTTACTTTTCTTTGAACAACAGATTTTTTGGGAAAGTTTTTTCAAAAATTAATTTTTGTTCGTTTTTGATTGCAAGAAGTTTCATGTTTTTAAGAATTCGTTATTTCAAAATCAAACTTAAAAAAAATCAAATATTTATCAAAGTATCAAAACTGACATCAAAGTAACAATATCAAAGTGAAAAAATGGGCTTGTGTCAACCACGGAGTTTTTATTATCTGATGTTTGAACTATTTTGAACAAAATGGTTATCTCAAGATTTTTATCGGATTGGTTTGGGGAAAAAGGCCGTGGGGGGACTAGATTAAGCTTCGGTCTCTTTTGACTCTATAAAAGTGAACTAGGACTTTCTATTTTCAATCAAATGAGGCCTCTCTGAAGTTTATACGACTATCCCTTCTATAAAAACCATATAAATCCCCAGAGTATAATTTACAACGCCTGTCCCTCGGCCCTGGGAGGTTGTTTCGACCCTGGAGTTTCAATATATGATGGTTGAACTATTTTTAACAAAATGGTTATCTGCAATTTTTATCGGATGGGTTTATCCATCCGATACGCCCAAAGGCAGGGCGGGAGGGGTAGTTGCCCTCCGATCTTTTTCACTCTGAGAAAATGAACTGCAACTTTTAATTTCCATTCAAATGAACCCTATCTGAAGTTTATACGAGTATACCTTCCATAAGAGCCATATATGCCCCCAGATCAATACTTATAACGCCTGCCCCGGCCCCGGGGGGGGGGTTGTGTCGACACAGGAGTTTTTCTTATCTGACCTTTGAACTATTTTTAACGAAATGACCATACGTAAAGCAGTTTTGTTATATGATCTTTGAACTATTTCTAACAAAATGGCTACCTCAAATTTTTTATCAGATTTATTTGGGGGAAAAGGGCTTTGGGGGCCAGTTGCCCTCTGATCACTTTTGACTCTTAAAAAGGGCTGGATTTCAATATCCAATCAAATGAGTCCTCTCCGAAGTTTATACGAGAATCCCTTTCATACAAACAATATATGCCCCAGGGCATAACTTACCACGCCTACCCCCGGGCCCGGGGGGGTTGTGATGACACCTGAGCTTTTATTATCTGACTTTTGAGAAATTTTTAACTTAATAGCTATCTCAAACTTTTTGTTCGATGCATTTGGGGAAAAGGGACGTGGGGGCTTGTTGCCCTCCAATAACTTTTGACTCGAAAAAAACTTAACTAGAACTTTCAATTTCCAGTCAAATGAGCCATCTCTGAACTTTTTACGAGCATCCCTTCAATAAGAAACATATATTCCCCAAGGGCATAACTTACAACACCTGCCCTCGGGCCCTGGAGGGGGCTGTGTTGACCCCTGAGCTTTCGTTATATGTTCTATGAACTATTTAAAAAAAAAAAGCTATCTCAAAGTTCTTATTGGATGGGTTTGAGGAAAAAAGGGTGTGGAGGGGGGGGGGGGGCAAGGTGCCCTCCAATCTCTTTTGACTCTTAAAAAGTGAACTAGAACTTTCAATTTCCAATCAAATGATACCTCTTTGAAGTTAATACGAGCATCCCATCCATAAAGCCCATATATTCCCCCAGGGCATAACTTTTAACGCCTGCCCTCGGGCCCTGGTTGGGTGTGTCAATACCGGAATTTTTTTTACATGATCTTTGAACTATTTTTAACAAAATAGCTATCTTATAATTTTTATTGGATGCATTTGGGAAAATAGGGTTTAGGGGGGGGAGCTGGTTACCCTCCAATATCTTTTGACACTTAAAAAGTGAGCTAGAACTTTCAATTTCCAATCAAATGCGCCCTCTCTGAAGTTTATACGACAATGTTGTCTATACTAAACCTTATATGCCCCCAGGGCATAACTTACAACCCTCGCCCTGAGGGCTGTGGGTGAGTTGTCATCCTCAAAGACCTTATTTCCAGAACTTAAAACTATATTTAATAAAATGGCTGTCTCAAAGTTTTGATTGGATATGTTTGGGGAAAAGGTGGGCGTGAGAGGGGGGGTTAGTTGCTTTCAAATCACTTTCGACTATTAAAAAAAGCTCTAGCCCGTTGAATTTTCAATCAAAAGAGCCTATTTTGAAGGTCCTACTACACGACCTTATATAAAAACTTTAAATGCTCAAAGGTCAGAACTTAAAACCCTTGCTCTAGAGTCTGTGCGAGAACGTCCTACTGGAAAACATACTTTCTATGTGGAAAACAACCACGCTGAACGAAATGGCTATCTCAAATTTTGATTGGATGTGTTTGGGGGAAGGATGGGCGTAGGGGGCGGCTAGTTGCCCTCAAATCACTTTCGACTATTAAAAAGGGCACTAGACATTTGAATTTCCAATCGAATGAGCCTTTTTTGAAGTTTCTACGACAACACCTTCTATAAAAATCCTATATGCCCCCAGGGCATAACTTAAAACCCTTGCCCTAAGGGTTGTGGGAGAGTGTCCTCCTAAAAAACATATTTTCTATCTGGAAATCAACTACGCTGAACAAAATGGCTATCTTAAAATTTTGATTGGATGTATTTTGGGAAATGATGGGCGTGGGGGGGGGCTAGTTGCCCTCCAATCACTTTCGGCTATTAAAAAGGGCACTAGCCCTTTGAATTTCCAATCGAACGAGCCTGTTTTGAAGTTTCTACGACAACGCCTTCTATAAAAACCTTATATACCCACAGGGTATAACTAAAAACCTTTGCCTTGAGGGTTGGGGGGGAGTGTCCTCATCAAAAACATATTTTCTATCTGAAAATCAACTATGCTGAACAAAATGGCTATCTCAAAATTTTGATTGGATGTGTTTAGGGGAAGGATGGGCGTGGGGGGGGGCGGCTAGTTGCCCTCCAATCTCTTTCGACTATTAAAAAGGGCGCTAGCCCTTTGAATTTCCAATCGAAAGAGCCTTTTTTAAAGTTTCTACGACAACGCCTTCTATAAAAACCTTATATGTCCCCAGGGCATAACTTAAAACCCTTGCCCTAAGGGTTGTGGGGGAGTATCCTCCTCAAAAACACATATTCCATTTGGAAATCAACTACGCTGAACAAAATGGATATCTGAAAATTTTGATTGTATATTTTTGGGGGAATGATGGGCGTGGGGGGGGGCTAGTTGCCCTCTAATCACTTTCGACTAATATAAAGGGCACTAGCCACTTTCAATTTCAAATCGAATGAGCCCTTTTGAAGTTTCTACGACCACACCTTCTATAAAAACCTTATATGCCCCCATGGCATAACTTACAAACCTCGCCCTGAGGGCTGTGGGTGAGTTGTCATCTTCAAAGACCTTATTTCCAGAACTTAAAGCTACGTTTAATAAAATGGCTGTCTTAAAGTTTTGATTGGATGTGTTTGGGGAAAAGGTGGGCGCGAGAAGGGGGTTAGTTGCCCTCAAATCACTTTCGACTATTAAAAATGGCACTAGCCCTTTGAATTTCCAATCGAATGAGACTTTTTTTAAGTTTATACGACACCGCCTTCTATAAAAACCTTATATGCCCCCAGGGTATAACTTAAAGCCTCGCCTTGAGGGTTGTGGGGGAGTGTCCTCCTCAAAAATATATTTTCTATCTGGAAATCAAATATGTTGAACAAAATGGCTATCTCAAAATTTTCATTGGATGTGTTCGGGGGAGTGATGGGCGTGAGGGGAGGGCTAGTTGCCCTCCAATCACTTTCGACTATTAAAAAGGACACTAGCTCTTTGAATTTCTAATCGAATGAGCCTTTTTTGAAGTTTCTACGACAACGCCTTCTATAAAAACCTTATATGCCCCCAGGGCATAAGTTAAAACCCTTACCCTGAGGTTTGTGGGGGATTCTCCTCCTCAAAAACATATTTTCTATCTGGAAATCAACTACGCTGAACAAAAAGGCTATTTCAAAATTTTGATTGAATGTGTTTGGGGGAATGATGGGCATGGGGGGAGGGCTCGTTGCCCTCAAAATTTTGATTGGATGTGTTTGGGGAAATTGCCCTCCAATCACTTTTGACTATTAAAAAGGGCACTAGCCCTTTGAATTTCCAATTGAATGAGTCTTTTTTGAAGTTTCTACGACAACGCCTTCTATACAAAACCTTATATGCCCCCAGGGCATAACTTAAAACCCTTGCCCTAAGGATTTTGGAGGATTGTCCTCCTCAAAAACATATTTTCTATCTGTAAATCAACTACGCTGAACAAAATGGCTATCTAATATATTTATTGAATGTGTTTGGAGGAATGATGGGCGTGGGGGGGAGGGTAGTTGCCCTTCAATCACTTTCGACTATTAAAAAGGGCACTAGCCCTGTGAATTTTTAATCGAATGAGCCTTTTTTGAATTGTCTACGACAACGGCTTCTATAAAAACCTTATATGCCCCCAAGGCATAACTCAAAACCCTTGCCCTGAGGGAGGTTCTACGACAACGCCTTCTATAAAAACCTTATATGCCCCCAGGGCATAACTTAAAACCCTTGCCCTGAGGGTTGTGGGGGAGTATCCTCCTCAAAAATATATTTTCTATATGGAAATCAACTACGCTGAACAAAATGGCTATCTCAACATTTTGATTGGAGGTGTTTGGGGGAATGATGGGCGGGGGGGGGGGGGGGCTAGTTGCCCTCCAACCACTTTTGACTATTAAAAAGAGCACTAGCCCTTTGAATTTGTAATCGAATGAGCCTTTTTTGAAATTTCTACGACAACGCCTTCTATAAAAACCTTATATGCCCCCAAGGCATAACTTAAAACCCTTGCCCTGAGGGTTGTGGGGGATTGTCCTACTCAAAAACATATTTTCTATCTGGAAATCAACTACGCTGAACAAAATGGCTATCTCAAAATTTTGATTGGATGTGTTTGGGGGAATGATGGGCGTGGGGGGAGGGCTAGTTGCCCTCTAATCACTTTTGACTATTAAAAAGGACACTAGCCCTATGAATTTCTAATCGAATGAGCATTTTTTGAAGTTTCTACGACAACGGCTTCTATAAAAACCTTATGTGCCCCCAGGGTATAACTTAAAACCCTTACCCTGAGGTTTATGGGGGATTGTCCTCCTCAAAACATATTTTCTATCTGGAAATCAACTAGCCTACGCTGAACAAAATGGCTATCTCAAAATATTGATTGGATGTGTTTGGGGGAATGATGGGTATGGGGGGGACTAGTTTCCCTCCAATCACTTTTGACCATTAAAAAGGGCTCTATCCCTTTGAATTTCCAATCGAATGAGCCTTTTTTGAAGTTTCTTCGACAAAGCTTTCTATAAAAACCTTATATGCCCCCAGGGCATAACTTACAACCCTTGCCCCGACGACTCTGGGGGAGTGTCCTCCTCAAAACATATTTTCTATCTGGAAGTCAACTACGCTGAACAAAATGGCTATCTTAAAATTTTGATTGGATGTGTTTGGGGAAATGATGAGCGTGGGGGGGGGGGGCGAATTGCCTTCCAATCACTTTCGACTATTAAAAAGGGCACTAGCCCTTTGAATTTCCAATCGAATGAGCCTGTTTTGAAGTTTCTACGACAACGCCTTCTATAAATACCTTATATGTCCACAGGGTATAACTTAAAACCCTTGCCTTGAGGGTTGTGGGGGAGTTTCCTCTTCAAAAATATATTTTCTATATGAAAATCAACTACGCTGAACAAAATGGCTATCTCAAAATTTTGATTTGATGTGTTTGGGGGAAGGATGGGCGTGGGGGTGGGGGGGGGGGTCGGGTGGCTAGTTGCCCTCCAATTACTTTCGACTATTAAAAAGGGCACTAGCCCTGTGAATTTTTAATCGAATGAGCCTTTTTTGAAGTGTCTACGACAACGGCTTCTATAAAAACCTTATATGCCCCCAAGGCATAACTCAAAATCCTTGCCCTGAGGGAGGTTCTACGACAACGCCTTCTATAAAAACCTTATATGCCCCCAGGGCATAACTTAAAACCCTTACCCTGAGGGTTGTGGGGGAGTGTCCTCCTCAAAAATATATTTTCTATCTGGAAATCGACTACGCTGAACATAATGGCTATCTCAAAATTTTGATTGGAGGTGTTTGGGGGAATGATGGGCGTGGGAGGGGGGGGGGGCTAGTTGCCCTCATAAGACTTTCAACTATTAAAAAGGGTACGAGTCCTTTGAATTTCCAAACGAATGAGCCTTTTTTCGAAGTTTTTACGACAACGCCTTCTATAAAAACCTTATATGCCCCCAGGGCGTAACTTAAAACCCTTGCCCTGAGGGTTTTGGGGGATTGTCCTCCCCAAAAATATATTTTCTATCTGGAAATCAACTACGCTGAACAAAATGGCTATCTCAAAATTTTTATTGGATGTGTTTGGGGGAAGGAAGGGCTTGGGGGGGGGGCTAGTTGCCCTCTAATCGCTTTCGACTATTAAAAAGGACACTAGCTCTTTGAATTTCTAATCGAATGAGCCTTTTTTGAAGTTTCTACGACAACGCCTTCTATAAAAACCTTATGTGCCCCCAGGGTATAACTTAAAACCCTTACCCTGAGGTTTATGGGGGATTGTCCTCCTCAAAACATATTTTCTATCTGGAAATCAACTACGCTGAACAAAATGGCTATCTCAAAATATTGATTGGATGTGTTTGGGGGAAGGATGGGCGTGGGGGTGGGGGGGTCGGGCGGCTGGTTGCCCTCCA